>NC_132889.1:4760282-4892782 GCF_030463535.1 Salminus brasiliensis | reverse complement strand
TTTAGCTATCTGGAAATCACCTGAGATACCATAGCAACCACCCTGACAACCAATAAGCGACTCCATGGCAGTAACTTTTTAGGACCCCATGGCACTAATCTGGAATGCCATAGCAACTGCCTAGCAACCACTAAATGAATTCATAGCTATAACTTGTAGGGCCCCATGGCAGTAATCTGGGTACCTAGCAACTACTACCTGGTAACATCCTAGCAACCATGAAGAAACTTCATAGAAATAACTTTTGGATGACCACAGCAATCATTGGTGATACCATTGCAACGGCCTAGCTTTAAAAACTTCAAAACCTCATATCAGCCGCCTGGGATGCTGAAGCAACTGACTAGCATCACCCTAGCAACCAATAAGCGACTGCTTAGCCAAGACCTAGCAATGGTTGTGGTGGAACCTCTTGGTACATCCAGCATGTATCTGCACTGATAAAGCAGTGTGGGAAGTGTGGGCTGATGCCTACATGTACTGAGAAATGTGACTATAATTTTTTAATACTTATAAATGTATGTGTAATGTATTTGTATGCAAATGAATATGGATTGTTTTAATTATGAATTGATGCAGCTGTTATAATACTCCGTTATAATACTCCAATACTGATAATGCTATGATTCCAAGATGCAGAATAATCATGCATTCCTCATAAATACCGAAGGAAAGTACAAGTATCCGTCAAAATTGTAGTAAAATTGTAAAATTGTAGCTCATGAGTGGATAGATCCATGCTCAGATCCCGCTCAGATAAGCTTATTATAACGCTCCTTGTCTTGATAACAAGAGTGTATCTCCATCTCTGCCAGCCCTGTAAACTCTGAGCTGTTCCAGTTGTTTAGGAAGTGGTCCGGCTCCTTCTCCTATGTTCCGATGCGGATGGATCCAGGTTGTGTAAAGCAGTACTGAGTAATTAGCATGTTAATGGTGCTCAGCAATGGCTCCACTGTGGGAGAAAAGCGCGTGTTGCTGCTGTCGCTGACTACTCACGTGGAGAGTTGGCTGCGGCTGCGCTGAGAAGACGAGCCCCGGGCCGGATGGGCCTGTCGGGAGTTGAGTAATCTTCAAAGGCCGGCTTTGTTTCTTCATGAAACGTTCCCCTGGTGCAGTGGGCAGTCGGGGAGCCCTGTTGAATAATGAGTGGCTGCAGTGGAGTTCCCAAGCAAGGAGGAACGGTAAGGCAGAAAAGTACGAGGATTTACGTGAGCTGGTGGTGAGATGATGACGCTTGGGTTCGTTTGGGGATAAATCCTGCCTTGTCTAAAGATCAGCACTCTCTGATCTTTTAACTTTCCTGGTTGGATCTTCTAGGAGAAGTTCAGAACGTTGGTAAAGAGTGAAAAGCTCCAGCAGCACAAAGCAGGAAAGCCACCTTGAGGATGGGCAACCATCCAACTTGCTAACATGCTTGCAACCATCTAGGCTACCATAGCAACCATCTAGCAACCTCTAAGCAACTCCATCGCAACCACTTGAGGTATACCATGTCATCCATATGGAATACCATAGCACCCACCTAGCATTTCTTTAGCAGAACCCTTGCAACACCACCTAACAACTACGTAGCTACCCCCTAGCAATGCAATCGCAAGCACCTAACAAAGTCACCTGGCAACCCCATAGCAACCACCCAGCAACGCAATAGCAACTGCCTAGTGACCACAAAGCAACACCATACCAACCACCCAGCAACACAATAGCAACTGCCTAGTGACCACAAAGCAACACCATACCAACCACCCAGCAACTGCCTAGCAAAACCATTGCAACTGCCAAGCAACCACTAAGCAATACCAAAACAACCATATTGGATACCATATCAACCACCTAGCATTTCACTAGCACCCCAAGCAACTATGCAGCAACCCCATAGCAATTCATTTGCAGCTGCCTAGTATCCCCAAAGCAACACCATACCAACCACCTAGCAAAACCATTGCAACTGCCAATTAACCACTAAGCAACGCCATGGCAACCATAATGAATACCATAGCAACCACTCAGCATTTCATTAGCAAACACATAGCAAAACCACCTAGCAGCTATGTAGCAAGCACCATACAACGCCACCTAGCACCATAGCAGCCACTTGAGATACCATAACAACCACCCAGCAACACAATAGCGACTGCCTAGTGGCTGGCTAGCAACACCATACCAACCTCCTAGCAACTACTTAAAACCCTAAAACCATTGCAGTTGCCTATAACCACCATGTAACACCATAGCAACAACCCAGCAATACATGAGCAACCACCTAGCGACTTCTTAGCCAGTCCGTAGCAATGCAATAGCAACCGCCTTGCAACGCCAACCTTGCAAGTACTTAGCAACCCTGTAGCAGCCACCTCAGATACCATAGCAACAGCTTTCACCCCAGTGACCATGTAGCAAGTGCCTGAACGGGAGAACCACTTCAGGAAATGAACTCCCCACTTTACCGTTACCATGTAACTAGATAATCAGCGCTCTTCACTTCACCGTGAAGGTTTTAATGTATTGGCTGATCGCTGTAGAGACTAGAGGTTCGTACATCTGCACAATCCCACCATCCAGGTCTCTCCCAGGTGTGCTGTTTTTGCACCGCGTCTTAATAGGGGTCCCTAATATGAGCTGAGTGTTAGCACAGCAATTCTACAGCTATGCATTGCAGTTGATTACAGATTCAGGCCTGTGATTGGTTACAGGGGGCTCACTTCCTTCAGTATTGCGTCTCGTAAAGGCCAGTATCGCACAGTATTGAACAAATGGGACATCGTGCAGCTCAAGCCTTAAATCTGCACGCTTTGCATGAGTCAGTTAATCAAATCAGCCCTGTTCTCAGTCCTCTCAGGTTTTTCACTCCGACAGCAGTACCAACCTCCACCCCACGGGTTCAAACCCACTTAACCCACTTGCTGGCTGCGTCCTGGGTGGCATACATGATCAAGGCTTGCGTAACTCCTCTATCTGGAACCAGTTCCATCCAGTCGAGGTGCTGTCTGGACGGGGTGCTTCTGAAGATGGGAGCGTCTGGATTTTTCCTGCTCCCGCCGCCTCGATTACATAAGCGCTCCCCCCGATCTGGAGCAGAAGGGAGTTGCTCGCTGCCTTTCGCTCTGATCCAGCCAGCGCGGTGAATAAAGATGAGCACGCTGCACTCATCTGTTCTTATTACTGCCTGCCTTTAGCTTTAGAACTCATTAAAGCACTTCAGAGACGACTTGGAGTCGGAGAAATTAAATATTTGGAAGGAATATAGCATCGAGAGAGATCCAGAGAGATCCTCCAAATTAATAATGAGCTGTGCTCAAAGACAAGAGCCACCAAAAGAGAGAATACCCACCAGGAGCTTCATTAGGAAGACCTGCGCTCCTCCACGTTCATGCAGGCTGGTTGGGGCTGTAACTCTAAAGGTATCCACTCTGTGCAGTTATGACAAGAAGAGAAGCAGAACAGCAGAAGAGCCGAGAACAGAAAGCTGAGGCTGCAGTGGGCACAGGCTCAGCAGAACTGGAGCAGAACTGGAGAGTTAGCATAGCCTGGTCTGATGAATCTGGGTTCCGTCTTCTGAGGCACACATATTTAGCACCAGCAGCATGAATCCATGGAGCCACACTGCCTTGTGTCAACAGTTCAGGTGGGTGGAGGTGGTGTATTAGGCCCGTTCATACCAATCGATGGCTGCTTGAGTGCTGCAGCCTATTCGAGAAGTGTTGCTGACCATGTGCATCCCTTCATGGCCACACATGCATCCAGGCTACTTCCAGCATGATGATGCCGTTCCAGTGAGTCCAGTGTTCTGTAGTGGCCTGAATCCAGTTGAGCACCTTTGGAATATGGTATAACAGGAGATTTGGAGCATGAAGGAGCTTCTGAAACCTCAGCATCTGCTGCAAAGAACTGAGAGAGGCCCTAAAAAAGGAGGCCCTACCCAGTATGTGGAAAGATTTTAACCATAAGGTCTCCAATCACAGACCTGGACCACAGCCCTGTTCTACATCTACCCTTCATCTTTCAGACCGTGTGCTGAGTGTGCTAACTGAGGCTGTGAGCATATGGTAGACTGAGTAGGAGTGAGGAATCCCTTGTTGAGAGGTGAAGGCAGAGTTTGTCCATATTAATCTTCTCTCTCTCTCTGTGTGTGTGTGTGTGTGTGTGTGTGTGTGTGTGCATCCCTGTTGGAAGATTTATCAGCACCTCAGAGTGTCTGCATTAGTCACCATCCTTTTGGCCCACTCGAAGCCCCAGCAGTGTCCTACGATGGGTCTTGGAGGAGTTTCCACTGTGCCAGCTTTAGCACAGAGCTTTAGCACAGAGCTTTAGCACAGAGCTTTAGCACAGAGCTTTAGCACAGAGCTTTAGCACAGAGCTCTCCCCTTTGAAAGGTGTTGTGATTCTTGAGATTTGAGCATCTTACATTGAATCATTAAGGAATCAAGGTTTAACTGATTCATGTTGAGATTTGTGATTGTATCTTGTATTGAAGCATTAAGGAATTCCAGTCAATCGCTGTGAAATGTCAGATTATATCTAGCATAAAATCCTTAAAAAAAATCACAATCCAAATGAATCGCTCTGAAATGTCATATATGTTGCACTATATCATTAAGGAATCACAATTGAACTGATTCACCGTGAAATTTGAGCTTATATTTTTCATTGACTCATTAAGGCGTATGAACTGAATCATGTCTAATATTTGAGATTGTTTCTTGCTCTGAATCATGTAAGGAATTGTGTGAAATTTGAGATTGCATTGCATTGAATCATTAAAAAATCACAATTGATCTGAATCAGGGTGAAGTTTGAGACTATCTTGCATTGAATCGTTAAGAAAGCACAGTTGTAATGAATCATTCTGAAATTTGAGATCATAACGTGCTTTGAATCATTTAAGGAATCATGTGAAATTTGAGATTGTATCCTGCATGGAATCAGAATCAAAATGAATTGCTCTAAAATGTCATGTTTTACTGTATCATTAAGGAATCACAATTAAACTGATTCACAGATAAATTCACAGCTTATATTTTCCATTGACTCATAAAGGCATTTGAACTAAAAAAATCACGTCTAATATTTGAGATTGTTTCTTGCTCTGAATCATGTAAGGAATTGTGTGAAATGTGAGATCTTGCATTGAATCCTTAAGTAATCACAATTGTACTGCATTTCTGAAATTTGAGATTATATTGTGCATTGAATCATTTAAGGAATCATGTGACATTTGAGATTGAATCTTGCATTGAATCATTTAAAGGAACTGAATCAAACTGAATCATGGTAAAAATCATGATATCTTGCACTGAATATCAAGGATCGTGAAGTTCGAGGTGACCTGAGCTCATGCATTGACTTGTTCAGCTGTAAATTAGGAACATTGAACTGAATCGTGGTGAAGTAGATTATATTACATTGCATCGTTCTCTAAACAACTGAATTTATGAGATCAGACCTTAGACATCAGACAGACTCCGATTTTAAGGCCTGTGGAATTGCTGGGCCGTGCTGTAATTATCAGCAGCCAAATGTGCAGCTAGTGTTCTGCTGTGGCATCTGGGTAAGAGCACATCTGCACTGGCTGGTACGGGACCTGTTGTTGGGCCTGGGGGAGCTGTCCTCACACAAGTGCTGAAACCTCCTGTTGCTAGGGATGTCCCGTTCCAGTGGTTTTATTTGTTTGTTTTGCCACAGTCTCTGAGTTATTAGTACTGAGACTCTGCCTGAACGGAGTCTGATCTGATGAGCCGAGTCTGATCTGATGTTTGTCTTTTTGGAGCTAATAAAGCCTCACAGTGCACAAGCGAATACATCCGTTGGTACAGTCGGCAATCTAAGCCCTGCTCAAGCTCCTCAACAAGGCAAGTCTGGTCATGCATCTGTGCAAAACATGGGTCTGAACTGTCTGAAATGCTCACAGTGAAAAAACACAGTCCCTGCATAGCTGGGGACTTATTTGCATATTGCAGCCTTATTCTAATATCAGAATTGGAGGTGAAATGAGAGATTGGCTCAACTGAAGCGTTCCCTGCAGACGCTTATGTAATTCTGTCTGAGCGACAGTGCTTTAATATTGTCTATTTATTCCACAGGTAGCGTGAAAGGCAGGAGCTGTGGGCTGTCTCTTTCTCTATCTCTCTCTGAAACCTGCTCATGGCGTCCTCTCTCCTCAGCCGTCAGCTGACCCTCTCCCTGCGGCCTAGCCTGCGTCTCGCAGCTCCAGGTAAGCGACCCAAGATGATGGTTGGGGATGAGGATTGTGAACCGGGTCCAGTTGAAAGCCATTTTCATTCCATTTGTTGGATCCATTGGAATTGTATTTCTTCAAGGTTATCAATTCCCCTCATGCCATTGTGTTTTCTGGCGTCTGAGACTTTCTCACAACCCACTTATCTCCACACTGCGTCAGATTACAGGGTCAGCCATGCTACAGCAGTGATGTAACCACTGAGCCCCGAGATGGTTGTGTAGATAGACGAATCTGGGTATCAAACCCACAACCCTGTGATCAGTGACCAGCACAGGAATCACAATTGAACTGATTGACAGTGGAAAATTAGCTTATATTTTTCATTGACTCATTAAGGCGTTTGAACTGAATCATGTCTAATATTTGAGATTGTGTCTTGCTCTGAATCATGTAAGGAATTGTGTGAAATTTGAGATCTTGCATTGAATCATTAAAAAAATCACAATTGATCTGAATCAGGGTGAAGTTTGAGACTATCTTGCATTGAATCGTTAAGAAATCACAGTTGTACTGAATCATTTTGAAATTTGAGATTATATTGTGCATTGAATCATTTAAGGAATCGTGAAATTTGAGATTGTATCTTGCATTGAATCAGAATCTAAATAAATCGCTCTGAAATGTCATGTTTTACTGTATCATTAAGGAAACACAATTGAACTGATTCACAGATCAATTCACAGCTTATATTTTTCATTGACTCATTAAGGCATTTGAACTGAATCATGTCTAATATTTGCGATTGTGTCTTGCTCTGAATCATGTAAGGAATTGTGTAAAATTTGAGATCTTGCATTGAATCGTTAAGGAATCACAATTGTACTGAATCATTCTGAAATTTGAGATTATATTGTGCACTAAATCATTAGAGTGACCCTGCACTCTAACCACTGAGCCACTATATAGAAATGTTGCTCAGGGGTACAACACTGGTGGTTTTGCAAACCTGGGTTTCGAACCCACAACCCTATTATCAAGAACCCAGTGCTTTAACCACAGATTACCAAAATAATTGTATTTAACCAAAAATAAACATTGCTCAAGAGCCCAATAATGGGATATTACAAAATCCAGGTATTGAACCCACAACCCTGTGATCAATAACCCAACGTCCTAACCGCTGGGGCACTAATGCCCACCAAAAAAAATTAAAAACAACTAAATTATGTTCAAAAATATACAATTGGAATGTAAAATGGACTGTTTACTGCCAGTCGTACCCAGGTTTCAGACCTAAGATATAAACACAACTTTTTATAGTGTGGTATTTCATTTAAAAACCCATAACCATCCGACTTCTACAGCCTAATCACAAACCATTCCTCAGACAGGTACGGAAATCATAAACTTGACGTAACCCACAGTAACCTTTGTGGGCTGGGGTGGCCGTTACACTAACGCTAGAGTAAACCAGCGTAAAAATCATGGTTTGGCAAGCAAGTGCTTCCTACTGCTGTGTGACCCGACGTGCCGGTGCAAAGGCTGGAGTCCGAGCTTACTTAACATGTAAATGAGCGACCGGTTCAGTCTGGTTTCCAACGGTGGCTTGTGAGCCGCTGCGGAGGGGAAAATCAAAGTGTACGAGATCGCCCTACTACAGCCAATCACATCACTGTTCCAGTTCTGCTGAATCTCGTTTTAATCAATAACTTCAGTGCAATGGTAGTGTGATCCCTGCTGCCGGACAAGCACACACACTAATGCTGCACTCTGAGCAGAAGGGGCTCTGTGTAGTACCAGTTTCTGCTTTTTATAGGTTCTATATGTAACCATGTATTATAGGGGTTTAAATTAATCCAAACATCCACCAGGTCCTTTGAGAGGTTTTTATTTTTATTTTTATTATTATTATTTTTTTAATATCTGGCTTACAATATCTGGCTTGTAGCTTTTAGAAATGTAAGAAATGTGAGGCTCACGAAGTGTGACAGAAGTGATCAGAATTTACAAAGAATTTTTCAATGTGTTAAAAAGTAGCATCAACAGGTGCTCTTACAATCGCAGCACGTATAGTTTGGTAATGACCGTTAGCCCTTTTCACGACTTGGTTCTGGGTGGGTCATTAATTTCCTAACACCACTCATATTCCGTTAGTATTATTATTATTATTATTATTGTTATTAAATACATAGAAATAAAAGTGAACCTTTAATTTGTAATCCTAATGTTTAGACGTAACGATGAGAAACAATGATTGAATGGTTCACTTTTCCAGACATCAAAACACCTTTTCTTCTCCTATGGCTTTCATGTGCTCCTCGTCAGTTTTTGTTTCCATGGTTCTGATCTACATAAACAAGTGATTCCTTTACCTAAAAATAAAAAAATTAAAAAATAAGCACTTATTGAAATCACAGTCCCCACATGTTATGTTGGGGACTGTAAAATACTGTTTCTGTTTGTTTGTTTGTTTTTTATTTAATTAATTGATCACTTTTCAGCGTTTTATTGAAGCACAGAAGTTTCAAAGTCTGGGATTGAAACGAGGCCAAAGTAGCAAAGTACTAATGTTTAAAACCCTTATTATAGTGATTTTGATGCAGAATTTTATTTCTGATGTTGCAGTAAATAGTAAACAAATATTTTTTAAAGTATTTCTAGCAAGAATTTATTTAAAAAAATTTTTTAGAATTTATTACTATTATTATTACTATTATCCTTCAAGCCTGTACCAGAATTCCTCACACTGCTAATCAAGCTCTGTTTATTCAGCTTGCAGATATGTCAGCAAAACAGCTGCAAAGCCAGTCTCAGATTTTGAATATGACGCCCCCTCCATGAAGACCCCTGTTCCCGGGCCCAAGTCAAAGGTTCGATTTCAACATTTATTTATTTATTTATGTATTTATTTATTCCACTTGTGTGTTGTTGGCTCACCTGTACGCTGGTAGAGCAAGACTTGAAGCTGCAGTGCTGCTGCCTCTCTCTCCTTTTCCATTTTTAGAATCTGACATGAGGCAAACATCATAAATATGTGAAATGTCACTGCAGGCCTGATGGATTTCACATTAATATTAACGTCATTAGCAATCTGTCACTTGGTGCTCTCACAGTACTCATTTTCTCTCTCTCTCTCTCTCTCTCTCTCTCTCTCTCTCTCTCTCTAATAGGAGCTAACAAGACAACTGGGAGAGATTCAGGTAAGTCAGACCTTGAAAATACTACTTTTTCCTTCCCCCCCCATCCTTCACTCTGCTGGACACACGTTGCATGATCAGGAACATCAGGTTATAAAAAGCCCTGGGTGAAGTTTTCTGTGAGTGTTGGTTTGGCAGCTGGCCTCCAGGTCAGCCGTTGTTGGCCTGGGTTTTTATTTTTATTTATTTGTGTATCTTTTTATTTATTTAACGTTTTATTTAATGTATTAACTTTGTGCAAGTCATGTTGGACTGGATATACATACAAATCACACTATTTTATATACATTATTTTACATTATTAATAAATTGAACTTTTTTTTTTTTCAGAAAAAAGGGTAAACTTATAGTTAAATGTTTCTTAGTAATTTACCTTTTCATCTTGACCTTTAGTATTTGTAATTTTCACTTTTAAAGTTAAACTCTTTATTTTTATATTTATATCTTTGTTTTATAGCTTTGATTTATTTTATTTGTAGGTATGACTTACATTCAGTACCCTTTACTGTTTTTAAACTTGGCTTGAAATGAATTGGTTAATTCCTCACTTTTAAACGACATGTTACATATTGATTTTACAGCAGTTACTGAATTATTTGTTATAACTAAATTAAAAACTTGAAGTCTAGGTTTCAATATGGTTACTGAGCCACTAATGGAGGCAGGAGGTTTCTGCCTTTTCTGGTTTAAAGGTAAACTCAGCTTTTCAGTTTTACACTGTAGCTGCAGATCCTGTAGGGTTGCAACGGTGAGTCAGTAGAGCTGATTGGTCAATGCTTCATTTATTTATCATGTGGTTCATGTGGTCATTTAAGCAGATTGCCGTACACCAATGGCCTAGCTGTCTCGACGTGTTTACTGAAGGCCGGCATCCCAAGCTGGACTCTTTAGTCTGCTGATCCCTCTTGTGGAAGTGATGAATGGCCCTCCGGTCCTGTAGGCTTTGTCAGGCCTGAAGAAGCCAGAGATTGAGCTGTGAATGAATGTGGTTTAGATGGGGAGAGTTAATGAATGAACAGTGATTTGATTGGTTGTTTTATGATAACAAGGCCTCTGATCATTTAACCACCCCGTCACACAACCTCAGAACAACATTTCTATCATAAACACTGTAAACAAACGTGGCAGCCTTCATGAGGCCGGAGTCACCCTCAAATGGTACAGAAGAGTGTTACTGTGGCGCTGTTTTAAGGTGG
The DNA here is from genome assembly GCF_030463535.1 of Salminus brasiliensis. NCBI lineage: Eukaryota > Metazoa > Chordata > Actinopteri > Characiformes > Bryconidae > Salminus > Salminus brasiliensis. The sequence continues at coordinate 4,882,211 of NC_132889.1, read as the reverse complement.
AATATCAGCTTCATGCTGTAAATCTCATGTTTCTATCTTTTAAAATGGTCATTTTAAACTTTTTATATGAGTCAGATGCAGTAAATATGTGAATTAAGGTCACAAAGTGTCACTACTTTTATAAAAACAGGTAAAAATGGCTATACAAATAAAACATTTAAAAAAGATCTGGTCTCAATCTAGAACTCCCCACCGCTCGTGCCGAAAGAACTCCCTCTGTGCAGACCGGCACAGCCAGCCAGGCCTCCTCCTGTATATACACTGAAGACCCAGCCCTGAGTGGCACAGCCTTAACTGTGTGTACACACAACCTCGCTGCTGATAGGATCTGAAACCCTCCAGCCCGCGGGGGTCTGTTCATCACTGTGTGTGTGTTGAGCCATGCAGGAAATGCCTTAAGGGGGTGATTTGTCTCTCTCCTAGCCAAGTACGGAGTCTGAAACTATGAGCTAGTCTTTCTCCAGCTGCTGTGGTTTCTATGAGGATTCTGATTGGTGCTGACAGGCCGGGATGAAACTATTAACACAGATTTGCTCGGCTTCGGCAGCTGTGCTTATGACGGCCCTGCTGAGTGAGATGGACTTCAGCGGTGGACTACTTCTTATCTATTCATCACGTGAGCTAATGATGGATTCCGAACGTCCTAGAAAGGGATTCGAACCTCTTATCAAAACGGTACATTTACAGGACAAGAAAGGACTGTCTTGGCTTTCAGTGAAAGTCAATGAAGAAAGATCTTATTGCAGGTCATTTTGGAGGATTTCTATTGGTCCATTCCCCAACCCCCCCAAACTCATCCCAAAACCAAATGTATTGGATGGAGCTCATTTCATCATCTTTCCAGAGTATACAGTTCTTCCACTCCTCCACAGCTCAAGGCTGGGGGGTTTTATAGCCCACGCCTGGCATTTGGAGGCATGGTGCCAATAGGTTCATGGTTATCTGCTCTAGAGAGTCCTATTCTATTGGCAGTACTTCTCTAAACCGTTAATAGTACGTTCCTTGAGGAACTTTTGGAGGTTCTTCAGTTTGAAGCTGTGGAGGAACCTCCTTAAGGTGCTTTGAGGAACCTTCAAGGAACCTTTTTCTTCTAAAACCCTTTTCTTGAAGGTTCCTCCATAGTTTCAAACTGAAGAACCTCCAAAGGTTCCTTAAGGATCTTATACTTTTAACAGTGTACAGGAAGTAGACAAGCTGTGTCAGCAATGCGTACAAAGTGGCCATAAATAATTGGACATATCTGTGTATTATTACATAATATTTCCTTACATGCTTGAATCCAGCTGAGTGGATGGTCTTATGCAGTGTGTGGTGTGATGAGGTTTCAGTCTCCCCAATCAGTGGCGCAGTGTGTTTAGCTGTGAATGCGCTCCTACCAAACCATGCTGAGAGAGGAGAGAAAGGGAGAGAGGCAGAGAGGCAGCAGTTGTACACTACTGAAGGTTACGTAATGTTTTGGACTGGTTTGAACTGGTGTGCGTCGAGCTCTGGGGCATGTTGCAACATGGACAGGTTTCAACACCGCTCCTCTCGTCTCCTGGAACTGGCAGAAGTGCAGATTATCTGCCATTATAATGTAATTGTGTTTGTTTAATCTCTATGAGGGATGTTCTTGCTCTTTGTCAATAGAAATAATAGCAGAGAGAACCGCATTACTGCGCATTTCTTCAGAAAACACCCTCAGCCCTGTCCGTGGCTGCCTGTCGGCGCTGGCTTGTATTACATTTTACATTTTAATAATTTTTTATTACATTTTATTTTATTAAACAATGGATCATTCCTAAATCTGATTGATCGGTCCTTAAATCATCTGCCCACCCAGTGAGAGGACAGCCAGTTGTGCTCACTCGGACTCCAGCCGCTCGGGAGTCGGGAGTTACTAGTGCTACAGATTTAGGGACAATAAGCTCTGCTTTTATTGGCTGGGTACAGCACCAGCGACAGCTCACAGAACCGCATTAGAGCTGGACAGTTTTTATTGAAATTAATATGTAGAACCTTTGATCGAAGTTGATCAAAGTACCCCAGGGTATGTGAATGTACTGTCCCCTTAAAAACATACTACTAATGCACCGTCCAGTCTTCAACAACATGGAGGTCTTCTTCAAACATGTAGGAGACCTCAATCACCGAGCCAACTGAGCAACTCCAGCATCCTATATAATCGCTCAGTAATCTTAATCGAGGTAAAATGTTCAATTAATTGTGACACTGATTTGAGTTAATATCGCCCATAACTACCACACACATATATATACATATATGTATATGTAACCACCCTCAGTGCTGCTCTCTCTGTGTTCAGCATGCTGTGTTGGGTTTGGCTTTCTGGAGTCTTACTGATGTTGGTCAGATCTTTCTTTTCTGGTGTGAGTTGAGCCCCAGTTTGGTTCAGCTGAGGTAGCCCGGTTTGTTTTCATGGGAGCGGACACTGGAGAGAAGAGGTTCCGCCTGGCGTGGATCCACGTTTATCACCATGGCTTTTGCTTTGTCTTGTGCCGAGTTTAAGCTCCCCTTCTGTGGACACTGGCACAGGAAAAGCTGCGGTCACACGCAAGGCCTGGTTTCCATAGCAACCTGTATCCCCATAACCGGCAGAGTCTGGAGGCGATGAGCTGCTCTCCAGTATTAGCAAACCCATATTCTCCTGAAATTGCAGATGTGTCTTACAGCCCTAGCCGAAGCTGGTCTCGAGGTTGTAAATGGAAGACTGTGATGTAAGAGTTTGGGGGTTTTGGAATTGGCCTGTTTTCCAGCTGTGTTTTGGTTTCTAGGACTCCATTAAGTCGCATTTTGCTCAAATTTTGATCTGAGTACTAACCAGGTACAGATTCAGACTGTGCTTGGAACAGAAGTTTGCACACGTTAGGCCCTCAGGCGACGTAGTTACTTTCTGACAGGCATTCACCACGGGGGTGGTACATACTTTGAGTTAAAGGGGGTTCTGTATAATGCTGAAAATGGGTTCTTTGACTTTTTACGAGAGTGGAACTCTTGGTGTTTGTATTGTTAAGCACCCTTTTGGTCATTAAACTTGTGCCCTTTACATAAAGCCTTCACTGCCCACATACTTCTATGCATCCTTTACACTGACATGGTTGTTAAGCAGTAAATCCACTAGAAGGACCTTCAATGCTACAAGCAGCCAGCGGTGGAGGAGGGCTATTGGCTATGCGGCCCAACGATCTGCAGATTTGAGTGGTACTGCTCCGTACTGTCCGTATCCGCAGAGCATAACTGAGCCTTTAAAAAGCCATGGTCACAGCGCAGGGTCAGCCATGCTACGGTGCCCCTGGAGCAGAGGTTTAAGAGTCTTGCTCAAGGGCTCCAACAGTGGCAGCTTAGTGGGCTTGGGTATTGAACTCAGTCAGTAACCCAGTGCTCTAACCACTGAGCCTCCACATCGAATAGGGAATAGGATGTACATAGATCCTCTACCTATGCAAAAACCAGGCAAGGGTCCATTCAAGCATCCGAGTGGTTCTTTAAGTCATCATGATTTAATACAGGTCGATTACCTCTCTTTAAAGAACCCCTGAATAGGCCTTTTCTTTAAGGGAGTGCAGTTTGCAGGTTGCAGTCTTTCCAAAGCAATATAAATAGCTTCCCGGCTCCAACATAATACTCCTCTCACCTCCCCCTCCCCTCTGTCTCGCCTCTGTTTTCATTTCACAGAATGTCGGCGCGATTAATTTCTTCTGCAACTACGAGGAGAGCCGGGGGAATTACCTGGTGGATGCTGATGGCAATCGAATGCTGGATCTGTACACTCAGATCTCCTCCATCCCCATAGGTGAGCCTCCTTCTCACTGAGCTAACTCAATACATTTAACTGCAGTACATTCACGGTACGTTAAAGAGATACAGTTAATATTATCAACTAATTATGAATTCTGTAATGTTAGGCTGAATTAACCCCCAGTATTCATGAAAGACAATATACGGATTCTCAACAGAAGCATATATGATTACATCTGGCACCTGTAGGCTGGCCCCAAGGCTTTTTTTTAATGTTTATTGTGCGAATGGTATAGGAAGAAGAATTAAAATGAAAGAATAAAAACTAATAATATAAAAATAAATACTTATATGTGCCCATATGTGCCCATATATGTATACATACAAATACATACATGCATATACATACACATATATATATATATATATATATATATATATATATATATATATATATATATATATATATATAGTGTGTGTATGTATGTGTGTGTGTGTGTATGTGTGTATATATATATATATATATATATATATATATATATATATATATATATATATATATATATATATATAATGTGTGTGTATGTATATGTGTGTATATGTATGTGTGTGTATGTATATATATATATATATATATATATGTGTGTGTGTATGTATACGTGTGTATATGTATGTGTATGTTATGCTAGGGCTGCACAATATATCGTTTCAGCATCCCCATTACATTGTGCACATGCTCAATAGTCATCGCAGGACATGTGATTGTCTAGTGCTTGTTAAATTTTGCTGCATGATTGAACAGTAAATTTCCACTGTTCACATTTTTCATGCAGATCTGTTCAATATCATTATTAGCATGCCATGTTGGATTATTGATGTCTTGTGAAATCTGATAGAATGTTTTTTTTTTATTTCAGATTAAAAATAATATACATTGATTACCTTAGATTAAAATGGTACTTTATTAAAACCACTAAGATGGATATTATTATAATATAGGTGGGAATTCTGTGAACTGTTCACAAAACCTGGTAATCAAAACCACTTCTGATGGAAAAAGTACAGGAACGTTCTTCAGAGTGAGTCTTTAATAAAACTATCTCTGGCAATTTGCAGATGGCGTAGCTATGGGTAGATGAGATGAAGCACATTTTATTTGGATCTGTTTAACTACATGAAAATGTCCCGTTACGTTCTACTCCACGTTAGATGGTGCCCCTTGCGTCCCCTGTTGGATATTTTGTTTGGGTTGCTGATGATCTCGTTCGCCACAATAAGCTGTGTACTAAATATTAACCTCCTTAATCCAGACTGGTTCTCCAGCTCATAATGTGAGTTGAACCATAGAGCGCTGGGATGCCGAACAGCCACTGAAAGCAGATTAATTAGTACTGTTGGTTTATCCTTGCCTTTGAATCTGTACTCCTCCAGAGCGCTCTGTGCCTGAGAGTGGAGCCAGGTGCGTGATAAGGCTCCATGCAGCTTTTATTCCCTGGAGAAAGAACCACAGAGCTGGCTGAAGTCACTGGTGAAGAACGAGAAGATGAATTCATTCAGATCAGAAAAAGAAAATTCTTTGGGAATCTGTAGGAGCCTGTGTGTTTATGGTGTGAATTTCACTGACTGGATGCTTTGGTGGCTTTGCCTGTGGAAATGCAAGTGCTAATTTGTCCCCCTCACTTTCTGCTGTTCTTAGCTCAGCCTGGCCCTGCAGATTTAGCTCTCCTAGTTTCAGCAGTGATGGTTTGTCCTCAGTCATTTAGCTGACTCATTCGCCCAAAGCCAGATACATTAGCAAACTGTTAGGAAGTGCTGGCGTGGAGTAGCTGGAGATAAAATGTGTTAATAAAGGGGGAAAAAAATAGCTGGAGCTCCAAGTGGGAATGGTTTCGTGAGGTTCTGAGAATCTGCCTTACTATAAAGTTCTCAATTATTGATAAAAAGGCAGTAAGGAAGATCAAACTATTTGTTTAGTCCTAATTATAGTCTAATACTTAGGGTTCTTTCAGTGATGCATAGAACAGAGGTCACCGCATGAACCGCAGTCCAGTTCTGGGCCTTGAGCCTGTCCTGTCCAGTCCTATACCTATAACAGATGAATTACTGAGAACTGTTTAATTTTTACAGGCGTAACTTTTCTAGCCTTTACGGTACAGGTTTAGCAGCCCAGAAAACTCGCAGACCAATCACATGCATTGTAAATATCACGCATGAAAATGCTCAGCCAATCAGATCTTTAAAATTGCGACATGTCTGATGTGTCAGTTTTGGGTTCTGTGTGTATCTAGTACATGGCTAAAAAAGAGGGACCCCTGTGGGTGCTTAATTATTGGGGATGTTATGCCCTAAAAACTGTTTTGGGGTGGGGGTGGGGGCAAACGCCAAGCCCACCGTAGTGCAAGTTAGCGATGCCAGGTCCGACCGAAAGACAGAGCAAGCAAATCTGGACGAGCCAGTCTACTGAATGAGCCTGAAAGCATTGGAAACCCCTCCTAGGACCATTCCCTTAACTCTGTGCTCTCAGATGGGAGGCATTATCCTTTAAACGGTGTGATATGAGCTTAGATAGACGTCTACGAGTCCAAACCCCGCAGAACCGGCCTCTCATTTGACCTTTCTGTTCTTCCCAACACCAGTCGCTTGACTTCTCTCACTACTGCCTCCCCACTCGCTCACTAGGAGGGTGAAGACTAGCACATGTCTCCTCCGGCACATGCCATCACAAAGCCAGCCATCGCCAATGTAGCCAGCACGGCACAACAGATAACCGGCTCCTGTGCTGACCAGCATCACACAAGGAGCGACGAGAGGATGTGCCACCAGCCCACCCCTAGAAGAGCAAGGCCAATTGTGCTCCTTCTGACTCCGGCTGCTGATGGCAAGCAGCATGACCCGGGATTCGAACCAGCGATCCTCAGATCGTAGTGGCAGCATCTAAACGAGCCTAACCGGCCCAAGAATCTCGCATAACTACAAGCCAAGGCTTTTACAAGCTGTGGAACTCTCCAACAAGTGCTGACCATGCACGGTTCCCCAGCATTTGGAGATCAGGTCCTCTTTTATTTGATTAGCTTTTCACAGTGCAATTTTTTGACCACAGATGCCCAAATCGTTGCATGCCATTGTACTGGAAATCCTCAAATATGTATTGCTGTTATTTAAAAATAGTTAAATTTTCGATAATTGTGCTTTCATCCGCGGTGGACCTCACACACTGGAGGGGAGTGTGTTTGTTCAGACAGCATTAGCCATGCTCAGAGGACACTGTGCCTGCTGAGACAATTCCGGGTGGCTGATTAACTGTGACTGACAGGGGGAGAATACATCCTGGTGCTCTGCTGGGCACTGTACATAACTGAGATTCTCAACTGCCATCTTTTCTTCACTACCCCCTTAAACAAAAGTCTTTAGATTTAGATTAGTCTTTGAGTCGCCAAACCTACACATCACATCTGCAGGTGATTGATTGATTATGTCTGTTAATTAGGGCTCAGCATCAGTGCGGTAAAAAATAAAGTGCAAGCTAAACAGTGGATTGCTGCTGGATCTGGCTTAATAGGGTTGACGCCCATCCTTTAAAACAGGAAAAGGTTCATGACCCGAAGCAATACCACAATATCTGTCAAACACGGCGGAGGCACTGTTATGGCATGAGCATGTATAGCCGGCAGTAGAACCGTGTCGCTGGTGTTTGTTGATGATGTGACCGCTGATGGTCGTAGCAGGATGAGTTCTGAAGGGTGTAGAGCTCTACTTTCTGCTCGGATTCAATCAAATGCAGCCAGACTGATAAGATGACGCTTCATAGTACATCTTCCCCCATCGTTCTTTGTGATAGGCTGTGGGATAGGTTGTGGGATGCTGCTGCTGAATCCGTTTGACATTGAAGGCTCTGCCACTATGATCCGGATCCCAGGTCATGCTGCTTGCCGTCAGCAGCTGGATTCAGTCAAATGCAGCAAGACTGATAAGATGACGCTTCACGGTACAGATGGATAATGATCTAAAACATACAGCTAAACCAACCAAAGAGCTTCTCAAAATGAAGAAATGGAATCCTCGTAAGTGGCAGCACCTCGAGCAGCTTTTCACTTACTGAGGACAAAATTATAGGTAGAGAGACTTACAAAAAAAAATCTTGCTGTCCAAATACTTATGGACATAACATTTTAGTGTTAGGAAATGTATAATGTCTCTTTGGATTAATGCTGATTACTGAATATACACTATATGTCCTAATGTTTGTGGACACCCCTAGTACTAATGCATTCAGCTAATGACACCATGTCTAAAGCCAGGCGTGGGCTAGAGGGGTAAAAAGCCCCCCAGCATTGGGCTGAGGAGCAGTGGAAGAACTGTGTTCTCTGGAATGATGGTGGTGAAGCTATATCCAGTACTTTTGGGATGAGCTAGAGAGTTAGGGATGAGGTGGGATTGTGATCATCCAACAACATCCTGACCCCACTAACGTTCTTGTCGCTCACTGCCATCAAATCTGCACTGCAATGCTCCTCCAAAATCCAGTAGAAAGCCTTTGTCCCTGGACAGTAGAGACAGTAACTCCAACAGAAGCAGGATCAGCTCTTTTTAACGTCCTTAATTTCAGAAAAAATAAAGCAAAACAATGAATGAGCAGGTGTCCCAATACTTTTGTCCATGTAGTGTAGCAGCTTCTAATATTTGCAGTCAGTAAATGAAGCTGGGTATTATTTAATGCATCGGGTTTGTTTTCAGTCCAAGCACCCAGCGCTGACAGAAAGAGCGATTCATCATGCGGCCCTGTCCGGCGCTACGGAATGGCCATTGATTTGGTCAGTTAGTCTATTTATATTCCATCAGTCTTGACAAATTGAGTGAACCTGGGTCCCGCACTGGGCCTCATACCTGCAGGTGGGGTGAGATTAATCTGGGTTTGATTTCATTTCTGTCTTGCGTCTTCGCTGTCGCGCGGACAGGAGCGAATAGCGTGATCTGGCTGTTCGCGTTATCGCGCTGCCGCCCCTCCGCTGCTCAGGCGCTGCACATCCCCACATTAATCACAGCCGCTCAAGCTGAACGGTGGTTTGTGTCCCCTTTGGGAAAGAGCTCCAGCTGCCCCCTCCTCCCCCAACAAGAGCGTACAGAAGTGTGTGTGTGTGTGTGTGTGTGTGTGTGTGTGTGTGTGTGTGTGTGTGTGTGTGTGTGTGTCATTCCTTTTGTGAGAAAGACGAATTTCTCCAGCATAGGGCACAATAAACCTCTATCATCTGTGTGACGTTTTCAAGTCCCATGCAAAAAGGCTATTAATGAGACACTACATGGACATAAGTATTGGGACACCTGCTCATTGCTGCATTGTTACTTCTGAAATCAAGGGTATTAAAAACAATTTGTCCTGCTTTTATTGGAGTGACCGCCTCTACTGTCCAGGGAAGAAGGGTTTTTACTAGATTTCAGAGGAGCATTGCTGTGAGGATTTGATTGCATTCAGCGACAAGGTCGTGATGCTGGATGATAACCACCCCAACTCATACCAAAAGTACTGGATGACGCACCATCCTCATTCCAGAGAACACGGTTCTTCCACACACTGCTCCACAGCTTAATCCTGGGGGCTTTATACCCCTCTAGCCCACGCCTGGCATTAACCAACAGGTTCATTCTTATCTTCTCCAGAGAGTCCTATTCTATTGGCAGTGCATGCATTTGCTGAATGCAAGTAGCTGAATGCATTCATTAGGAGGGGTGTCTACAAACATTTGGACATGTAGTGTAGGTGTATGAATATGAAGAGAGCTGGGGTTATACACATATATATTAAGTCTTCCAGCAGATCCCTTAACTCCTGTCAGTTGTAAGGTGGGGGGGGGGGGGGGGGGTTCTTAGAGAGGCCTAAAGAGGGCTAGGGGCAGGGCTTTCTCCTGCCTCAGGCACTGTGCACTCACAGCCCTGTGCATACGCATGCATGTGAACACGCATACAGAAGCCAGTGCCCAGTGATGTCTGTGCATGCATGCGTACAGTATGAGGGCAAGCAAGAGCAGGCACGCTTCTCCTGCCTTGGGGGCTCTCTTTGCTGTGTGTGAGTGTGTGAAGCACAGTGTGCTCTGTCCTCCTGATTTCAGCAGCTGCATCTTCTCCCCCTCAGACTGCATTAGCTTTAGCTTTCCATACAGCGAACAGTCCTATATCATCACTGTCGCACAGAGAAGCAGCTTTATAGAGAAAGGAGAAAAAAAAAAAAGCCTTTCAGTGGAAAGTCAATGTTGCCACACTTTGGCGAAACCTTGGTCGATCAGTGTAACTGTGTCCTAGCTGCTCCTAAATTGCATTCAAAATTGATGAATTTATGTTAATTCTGTAAAGTTTACATCCCAGGCCTTTTTAATGTAAACTCCTACACATATCCAGCTCAGAACTGATACTGGGCTTATCTCTGCTGAACATGTGCATTACTGAAGGGTCTGTTCAGTTTAATCATTGTGCAGAAGAGCTCAGTCATGCTGATAAATTACTGGCTCATAACATTACGCAGTTTGGAACAGGCACTACATTCTGTACAGAAGAGTAAATATTCTATTTATAATAAAATTATAATAAATATGAATAACATTAGAAGATGTTAAGTTATTTTATACATAAGTTTATTCATTTAACCGTTTTCAAAGCTCTGCTTAAGTACCTCCAGTACTACTTATAGTTCCCATCCAATGTCTGGTTTGGTTCATCAGAACTGCATTAAGTTGGATGCGCTGCTGGTGGATTTGAGCAGGTTTATGTAATGGTTCTGGATACTAAGGTCACATCTTGTGAGGCACTTAGAACACCACTGGTTTGGTTCCAGCTATCAGTTTAGGTTTTCCTTACTATGCAAGTCCTGGTAACAGCTGGACGGTTCCCTCGGAGATTGCGAAATAGCTGTGGAGCTGATCTGTGTCCCCCCCCCCCCCCCGAGGCAGTACTTTTCTACTGACTGTGTTGGCTGTAAGTTGTACAAAATGGACAAAATACAGCACTGGGTTTCTCCTGTTACACTTTATAAGAGACACACAACTGATAACTTTCAGCAGAAAAGCTGCACATGTCTCCGGGCTGCACCTGTTCAGAAAAGGCACCGTCCTCATCTGAGAGGAAGCCCTGGTGTCAGACAGGTTATTGCTTGATTAGGGGTATGACCTGTAGTAAGGTAAACTGAGAACACCTTGCCGTGTGCTTATCAGTCGAGTAACCTGGAACTGAACTCGTGGACTTTAGTACATCCGACAACTGGAAATCATTAGCTGAGCCTGGCACAGGCCTTGCTTTTTTTTTTTTTTTTGGCTTCAGTGTTTATGAGTAGAGAAGAGTTGTCAAGAAGGTGCCCTCTGCTGGTGGCGAGACGAACTGCTATGCAGACTACTTATGTAATCCAACCCCTGACCCAAAAAAAAAAAAAAAAAAAAACACAAAAAGTTCCAGTATTCACTAGCTCCTACAGATTAGTGGGTTCATGGCATGTTCGGGTTAACCTCACTGAACCTTTCTACTAAGTGCTCTTCACACTTCCCCTCCCTCACCCGTCTGCATCTGCTAAAAGCCACAGGCATTATCGAATTCTAATCAGCGAAAATTGCTTTGCAGACCCATACTCAGATTATCCATTTATTCTGTGTTTCAGAGCTGTGCTGAGATTATCCAATAATTGGTTTGCAGTTTATTTCTCTATAATAATTCGTGGCTCATTAACTCTGGGATCTAATTAAAATGCTGGATATTGTAGTAATAGCGCTGGTGATGACTATGATCATCTGAAATACTGTAGGTTGAGCTGATAGGGAATTGATCCCCATGATGTGATGCACTGCTTTTGGAAACTGGTTAACAAAGCAAGCATTTGGACTCTTATGCACATGTTTTTGCCCCAGTACTAGTCTGTGAAGTAGACTGTTTGATACGTTAGAGCACTTAAAGGTGCTCTAGTAAACTAGTGAAAGGAAAGGTACTTTCAGATGGTATTTAATATTTTAAGCAGATTGGCAAGAACATGAAGTTTCTCAAGGTTCAGGTTATCCATTATCCACCGAAATGCACCACAGAGCGCCACAGGAGGTCATTCCTACCCGTGGCCATCAAACTCTATAACTCCTCCCTCAGTGTGTGACACTATGGTTCAGCTGTGCTGTACTCAAATGATACTGTTCATATGTGCAATAATGTGCAACAGTACTGTACTTAACTTTAATATGTGCAATAACTGTGATAATAAATATGGAAAATTATTGCATCAGTAATTATTATTATTATTATTATTATTATTACCACCATGCCATTTTTTTAATATATTCATATAAATTATATATATGTACACTTTTCAAGTTTCTCAATTTGTTCTCTCTGTTGTAAATGCATTTTATGTTATAGTGTGTTTATTTATAGAGTTTATTGTTTATTTAGAGAGTTTAATATTTTCTTTATTCTTACACGAACGGTTGCAATTGTAACAACTGTAATTTTCCTCCTGGGATCAATCAAGTGTTTCTGATTCTGGTATTTAGTAATTTAGTTTATTTGTTTGAGAGATTCTTACCCATTCAAGCCTTCTAGTTCTTTGGGATTCTTGGGCTGTCTTGCTGCACTGCTCTTTTGAGGTCTATCAACAGATTTTTAATGATGCTTAGATCAGGGTTCTGTGAGGGCCATGGCAAAACCATCAGCTGGCACCTCTTGAGGCAGTGCGTTGTCAGGAGTGCGTTGGCTTATTATCTTGCTGTAGAAGCTATCATCTTTTTTTCATCTTCAGCTTAATAAATAAATATATATATATATATATATATATATATATATATATATATATATATATATATATATATATATATATATATATATATATATATATACAGTGAGTCCAAGAAGTATTTGATCCCTTGCTGATTTTCTTTGTTTGCCCACTAATAAAGACACTATCCTTCTGCACTTTTAATGGTAGATATATTCTAACATGGAGAGACAGAATATCAAGACAAAAATCCAGAATATAATTTTAAAGAATATATTTTAATTAATTTGTATTTCAATGAGGAAAATAAGTATTTGATCCCTCTTGCCAAACACACTCAATACTTAGTGGCAAAGCCTTTGTTTGCAAGCACAGCGGTGAGACGTTTGTTGTAGTTAACCACAAGTTTAGCACACACACCAGGGGGAATTTTGGCCCACTCTTCTTTGCAGATCCTCTCTAAATCATGAAGGTTGGTGGGCTGTCGCTTGGCAACTCTGACCTTCAGCTCCCTCCATAGATTTTCGATCGGATTGAGGTCTGGCGACTGGCTGGGCCACTCCATGACCTTAATGTGATTTTTCTTGAGCCAATCCTTTGTTGCCTTTGCTGTATGTTTAGGGTCGTTATCATGTTGGAAGACCCAACCACGGCCCATTTTCAGATCCCTGGCAGAGGGGAGGAGGTTGTCCCTCAGGATTGTGCGGTACATGGCTCCATCCATCTTCCCAGTGATGCGGTGAAGTAGCCCTGTACCCTTGGCAGAGAAACACCCCCAAAACATTATGCTTCCACCTCCATGCTTGACGGTGGGCACAGTTTTCTTGGGGTCATAGGCAGCATTTTTCTTCCTCCACACATGGCGGGTGGAGTTGAGGCCAAAAAGTTCAATTTTGGTCTCGTCTGACCACAAAACCTTCTCCCAATAACTTGGTTCATCTTTCAAATGATCATTGGCATACTTGAGGCGCGCCTCCACATGTGCTCTCTTCAGCAGGGGTACCTTTCGGGCACTGCAGGATGTGAATCCATTGTTGCGCAAAGTGTTGCCAATTGTTTCCTTGCAAACTGTGGTCCCAGCTGCCTTCAGGTCATTTGCTAACTCCTGCCGAGTGGTTGCAGGACGATTTCTGACTGTTCTCAGCATCATTGCCACCCCACGAGGCGAAATCTTCTTTGGAGCACCGGGCCGAGGTCTGTTGATTGTCATGTTATACTCTTTAAACTTTCTGATAATTGCACCAATAGTTGTTACTTTCACATCCAACACCTTACTAATCTTTTTGTAGCCCATTCCAGCTTTGTGAAGGTCAACAATTCTGACTCTGAGGTCCTGTGACAGCTCTTTGGTTTTACCCATGTTGGAGACTTGAAATCTGTGTGATCTGTCTGATTCTGTGGACAGGTGTTTTTCACACAAGTGATTAGTGAGAACAGGTGGCTTCAGGTCAGGTAACAAGTTGATTGGGAGTGTCTAACTGGTCTGTAAAAGCCAGAACTGCTAATGAATACTAAGGGATCAAATACTTATTTCACTCCATGAAATACAAATCAATTAATATATATTCCTTAGATTTATTTTCTGGATTTTCTTTTTAATATTCTGTCTCTCCATGTAAGAATACATCTACCATTAAAAGTATAGAATGATCATGTCTTTATTAGTGGGCCAACGAAGAAAATCAGCAAGGGATCAAATACTTCTTGGACTCACTGTATATATATATATATATATATATATATATATATATATATATATATATATATATATATATATATATATATATATATATAATTATACACACACACAGATGGTGATGGGTTTGCTGGTATTTAGTTGAATCCATTTGTTCCTCCACCAGTGAAATGTTCCCTGTGCCACTGGCTGCAACACAAACCAAAAGCATGATTGAAACACTCACTGTGTTAACAGTTGTATAGGTGGTCTTTTCATGAAATCATGCCCCCTTTTTCTCCACACATACACACACACATTTTGCTAATTGTTTAAATGTTCTTTTAATCTTGTCTGATGCTGAATGTTGCGTTGAGGGTGTAGGAAAGTTCTTTTGATATCCCATCATTAAAGGTCATATTGGTGCCGGTGTCGCTGCACAGTAGAACAGTGCACCACTAAATCAATAAATCTTCATGATTTATTTTTTTTGCAGCCAACAGGGGCTCTGATGTGGCTTTCTAGCAATCCTTCAAACAGTTCTCTAGGAAAGTGTTCTTGCCCTTCCAGACCTCAACTTGGATACATAATGAACTGAGAAAACACCCTGTTTATATCTTCTAGTCTTCTCCTGCTTTTGTGCATCAGTTATCTTAATGTTCAGAGTTCTAAGCAGAAACTTGGAGGACCCGAATGCTGCTGATTGTTGGGGAAAAGGTTTGAGGAATCTGAGTGTTTATAAATCTATGGGATTTGCATCATCTGGCTTTTCCTGATGGTCATGGTGAACAAGCTGTAACCATCACAAGCTCATTAAGGTCGAAGACAAAGTTAAAGGTCAAAGTTATCAGAGAGCTTAGATCTCCTCAGGTGGACCAATGTTTGAATAGTATTTCTTTTCTTTTTTGACTCCAAAATTGTACAAATCTATAAATAATCCACTAATTCAGTTTAAAATGTTGGAAAAAATGCTTCATCTTTTAACTTGATGCCCTTTGGAGATCAGTTCCTCTGAGCATTGCAATCACATTTGAAGAATCGTTCCCAGAGCCCTAAAGCAAACACAGCCTGATTTTCTTGTCTTGTTCTTTCCAGGTTACAACCATCCAGCTCTGATGAAGGTCGTCACCAATCCCATCCATCTGGTAAGACGTGCTGTGGAAACGCAGTGCATATTTATAGCGAGCGTGAGTGTGCTGCGTGAATTAGATTTGCACTCAGTCAAGCAGAGCAGAGCTCATTGTCTGACGGAGCAGAGTGATGAGACTTCAATTTGCGGAGGCATTACAATCCCAGTCTGATCTATGATCCAGACGGAGTCACCTGCAGCTTCTGCAGCTTTATTGCAACACAGGATATGACAGTTTTCAGCTCCATTTCATTTCATAGCTTTTTACTTTAGAGTCACTTCTATGAGTTTCTTGCTGGCAGAGTCCTGCTCAGATTCTGATGGAAACAGATCAGATTTAAATGGGCCAGCCGTCTCTCCTGTAGTCCTTTGGCTCTCACATATACAGGATTTGTTTAGTTGCCTTCTGTTTTCACAGAGTGCATTTGTCAATCGGCCAGCCCTTGGGATTCTGCCACCGGAAAACTTTCCAGAGAAGCTGATGGAGAGTCTTCTGACGGTGAGTGCTAGTTGGGAACTGTTGAAAGAGCGGTGAGTGTTTTTCTTAGAAGCAGGGGCTTGGATGGAACTTCTCATAGGACATCTCGCTGAGGCCTGGTGTCACGTGGTCGGGTACACGTCTCAGTCTCAGATAGAGTGGGAAATTTTCTGTATTTTAAGATGATCAAATAGTCAAGTCCTTTAATATGAGTCTGTTTATTCCTTTAACTTTAATTTATCTGCATGAATAATTAAAAGAAGCATGTATTAGTAAATGTTAGTCTTAACATTATGATCCGTATTATGATACTGGAGTTATGATTCGGTGCATTGAGTCATATTGTGGTACTATAGGCAAGACCAATATATTTATTTAATTTTTATAGCAAATTTTAGGAAAACTCACATGGTATAAAAGTCATATTTATAAAATCGGGGCTCAATAAAGGTTCTAATGGTCAGGATTTAAACACAACACAAAAAGAACCACTGTCTGACACCAGTCTTTACATTTAAACTATTGATTGAGAATCAATACTGTATTACAAAACATACTAGGGTTGCAGCGACTTATCGACTGTTTACAGATAAAGAGCCAACCAGCTTGAGAAAGAGGAGGGTTGGCGGTATTGTGGCTAAGGACAGACGATGTCAAAATAAAAGTCACTAATACAAACAACATTTTATTTTTTTAAACCTAATTTTAGACCAATTACCAATTACCCAGCCCACTCGTAGGTACACTCACTGGTAAGGCTCCCGACACTGGGAGGGTTAGGACTGACACATGTCTCCTTCAACACATGTGCACCAGCCACCACCTGTTTTTCAACTGCCGCCAGTGCAACGTCACCAGGTCAGCCGTGTACCCAGCTCTGATGAATTGACCGGACTGGACCGGCCTGTGTACTGCCATCTACCCACCCGGACACAGCAAGGCCAGTTGTGCACTCTCTGGCTCTGGTTGCTGATGGCAGACAGCATGACCCATGGTTCGAACCAGTAATCCTGGCAGCACTTTAGTCTGCTGGACCACTCTTGGGTCCCAAATCCTATGTTTCGTAGCTATGTGCTCATGTATTGAATTGAGACTCCACTGAATCAGACTGAATTCTGAATTCTGTGACTCCTTAAACCCCCAGTAAGTAAGTATACCTGAGCTGACTCAGGGTTTGCCGTTTGCTGAATTGCTAATTGCTATAGTTAATTCAAGCTGTCTAATTCTCTGCTAGATTGCTCCTGCTGGAATGACCCGAGTGCAGACCATGGCCTGTGGCTCCTGCTCCAACGAGAACGCCTACAAGGCAATGTTTATCTGGTACAGAGTAAGTGCACTCCATTTACTCGACGCACTGCTCCTACACACACAGCCCATTGAGTTCTAATGGGATTTAGAGGCTCACTCCCTTCTCCACTCAGGCATAGTGAAATATTTGTGCAAAACTTAGAGTGTAATAATACACACAAAAAATTACAGCTGTCAATAGGCAGTAGAAATGTTGTCTGTACAAATGTATAATATTTAAAATATGCATAATGTAATGAATTACTAATAATCGTCTGCTGTGATGGATTAGATTTAATAGTTATTGTTGTATGTGGTTTCATGTCTAGAACAAAGAGAGAGGCACCAGCAGCCCTTCAGCAGATGAAGTGAGCTCCTGCATGATTAACCAGGTAACAATAAGAACTGTGATTCTTACAGTGTGTAAAGTACTTTTTTGAGTATTTAGTGTAATTGTTTGATGGATAAAAAGTATGTATTTGACTTTGTTTGGGGGATGAAATGCTCAGATTATGTTTTTCAAGTCTATTTACCACCCTGTTATTATATTCCTGAGGCTTTTCGGACAATCTTGCTGTCCCTTCTGGGTCCCCTCAGTGTCTTCTTGGCACAGTGTTCTTTTAGCTGATGAGATTGCAACCAGCCGAGTTAGCTTTTAGCCTTTTTCTTTAGCCACTCAAGGTCCTTGGATAACCGCAGCAGTGCTTGTGCCTGTGCAGCTCGCATCAATTATTTTAGGCCCCAGTCAGCAATTATCCTTTCTAATGTCCACCTAGTATTAGCTTTTAGGCTCCAGGTAGCCATTCTCATTTGTAGGGGTCTGCCCCTACATAGTGTTGTATTGTAGCCTGTGGTCCGGCACTTCCACTTCTGATGTCCTCCTAGCGCTAGTTTTTAGCCTCTGCTCAGGTCTTTTCTCTTCTGATGACCTTCTAGCGCTAGTTTCTAGCCTCTGCTTGACCACTCTCCCTTCTGATGACCTTCTAGCGCTAGTTTCTAGCCTCTGCTCAGGTCTTTTCCCTTCTGATGACCTTCTAGCGCTAGTTTCTAGCCTCTGCTCAGCTACTTTCTCTTCGAATGTCCTCCTAGCGCTAGTTTGTAGCCTCTGCTCGGCCACTCTCCCTTCTGATGACCTTCTAGCGCTAGTTTTTAGCCTCTGCTCGGCCACTCTCCCTTCTGATGACCTTCTAGCGCTAGTTTTTAGCCTCTGCTCGGCCACTCTCCCTTCTGATGACCTCCTAGCGCTAGTTTCTAGCCACTCTCCCTTCTAGGGCTTGCAAAGAAATCATTAGCCTTTGCATTTTCATCTCATTTTCTGTCTCGTATGCTAATGTGTTGTCTTTTCATTAGAATCACTGCGTATATAAAGACTCCTGTCCCTGTGCTGCTTGTGTAAAGTGCATTTCATACAAGTTCAGTTTCGCCCAACATGTTTTTAACCAGTAGCTTTAGAATTAAAACACCAAACAGATTGTTATGAGGGATCCCACAGCCTTAATACACACTCTGTCCTCACTGTAGGGCCCTGGCTGTCCCGATTTGAGCATCTTGTCCTTTATGGGAGGCTTCCATGGAAGAACTTTGGGTAAGTCCTTAGACCAGCGGTCACCGTCGCTCCTTTCAGAGATCGGGTTTCACCTTCAACCTAAATCTAACACACTTTATTCATAGGTTGCTTGGCAACGACACACTCCAAAGTCATCCACAAGCTGGACATTCCCTCATTTGACTGGCCCATCGCACCCTTCCCCAAGCTGCAGTATCCCCTGGAGGAGTTTGTCCGGGAGAACGCCCAGGAGGAGGCGCGGTGCCTGGAGGAGGTCAGAGCACTCAGTTGAGAAACAGTGTGGAAGTCCTGGCTCTCAGTCTTCAAGTCAGTGTTCACTTCCAGTCAGATGAGGCCAGTGTCCAGCACAGTTTGGTGATTTTCCTGTGGAAACACTCCTGATAACCAAGACATGGTGGATGGGTTTGAGCCAGAAAATCATCAAACTGTGCTGAAACCTGGTCCTGTAGTACCAGAACTGAATAACCTTTAAGTCTTTAAGCCTTAAAGCTTCAGTGTGTTCCCCAAACTCAGCAAGGTGTTTGGTTGTATTCTGCCTTATTTAACACGCATTACTCAACCCTGGCTTTTATAAGCTGGGATAAGTAAAGGACTGTTGTGTACAAGTGTATAAATGACAGACACCTTCTTCTCCTTCCCATCTCTTTCTCCTCCTCCTTCCTTTCCCACTCATTCTGCTCCTTCTCCTCCTGCTTCTTAATTATCTCCTTTATCTCTTTCTCTTATTTTACTCCATCTGCTTCTTCTCCTTCCTCGCCCCCTTCTCCTCTTCCTCTTTTTCTTTTTCTGTTTTTTTCTTTCTACCCCTCCTCCTACTTCTCCTTCACCTCTTTATCCATCTTCTCCTTATCCATCATCTTCGTTTTCTTCTACTGCTCCTCCTACATCTATTTCTCCTCGCTATCCGTCTTCTGCTTCTTTCCGACCATGTGTGCTTCAGGTGGAGGAGCTGATCGTGAAGTGGAGGCAGAAGGGAAAGCCTGTGGCCGGCATCGTTGTGGAGCCCATCCAGGCCGAGGGAGGAGACAATCACGCCTCGCCGGACTTCTTCATCAAATTGCGCAACATCGCCCGCAAGGTAGCGCCTCCTTCCCTGTCAGCTCATCATCTGCTCAGTGAGAACATCAACCTGTTTTTACCAGCTTTACCAGGTTCTGAGGAGCTCTTATGTGCGTTCGATTGTTTTGGTATGTAAGGCTCCTGAGTCTGAAGCACCGTCATTAAAAAACAGCTTTCTTAGTGTGGAAAAGCGCAGTGCAAAAGGAATTTGGGCACATGGCACTCCGCAGGCTCATGCCCTCCTTGTCCGTTCCAATTTGTGTCTTTCTGAATGTGACAGGCTGGCAACCGAAACGAGCAAGCTATTGTGGCCTCACTATGGCCTCGCGCTGGCCTCAAAAGACACCCTGTCCTTGCATAACTGTGATGAACTCACTCATGTCCTTAAACTTAATGAACACAGTGCTTCAGATTTGGTAGTCAGTGTTCACTTACTTTCCTGCTATAGTATTCAACATTTTGTCAATGTAATCCCTCATCTGAACACACGTTTCACATTCCCACAGTGATAATCGGCTCCTTTTGGGGACATTTTATTTGGATAAATGTATTATTTACTTTTTGGTTATTTATTTATTTATTTATTATATATAATTTAATATTATATTTATATATCTTTTAAATGAATAAGAATGAAATAAGAGTTTTTCACAATATCGCTCAGATCTTTTATGACAGATGTTTTTCTGTCTTGTTGTTTCAGCATGGATGTGCTTTCCACGTGGATGAAGTCCAGACAGGCGGTGGAACCACGGGCAAGTTCTGGGCCCACGAGCACTGGGGAACAGACGACCCCGCTGACATCGTCTCCTTCAGCAAGAAAATGCTGACTGGCGGCTACTACCACAAAGACGAGCTGCAGCCTGACAAGGTACAGCTGAACTGTGCCGCCAGTGAGGTGCTTTTTTTTTGTGTTGCTCTCCAGGAATGATTACAGCTTTATCGTCCGCACAGCATCTGAGCAAATCTGCTGCTGGTGTTGGAGTGTGTGTGAAATCATGTTTTGATTGTAATCACTTGTGAAAAATGGTGATCCCTGCGTAGTACATCTCACACTTGCACTGTTCTTTCCTCCAATATGAGCAACAGCGCCCCCTGCTGCTGAAACACAGCTCTTGCATATTAAGTTGTTATGGAACTGTGCCTGTTTTCGAAGCTGCTTTGTTTGAAAGCTCTTCAGGAGACATCATAAGTGGATTGGTGGATGGGATTGTATTGGCGGGAAATGAGATGATGGGATTATTATGATAAATTACATCATTATAAACTTTCATGAGGATCATCACTGCTGAACAACGGCATAGATCATACAAGGACAGATTTAGACCAGTCTCCAAACAGCAGCACCTAGTGTATAATAACCACATAAACTGCATAATAACACGTAGCCGATAGGTAATCGGTGCTTTTTCTGCCTTTTTATTTGGTTTTGTTCTTCTCTTCAGTCTTAAAGGGTTTATTATTGCAAGCATTCAATTAAAAAAATGGAAAGCTTTTAAAGTCCAGTATGAATCTGCAGTGTGTAATTTTCAAGTTTGTTTCAGTTTGTCAGTCAGTTCTGTCTGTCTGTGTGTCTGTGCATGTCTTTCACAGTTTGACAGTAATAATCATGTAATGATTTTAATCCAGTATGAATGAGCGTGTGCAGTTTTTGCAGTTTGACTGAAATAATTGTGGTGTGATTTTAAACCGGTGTGAATCTGCAGTGTCATATTCAGTTTGCCAGTAATGTATTTGGAATGACTTCAGTCCAGTATGAATCTGCAGTGTGTGCAGTTTAAACAGACTGGTAGTAATAGTTGTGGAGTAATTTTAGTTCTGTGTGTGTGTGTGTTTTAGTTTGACAGTAATAATTGTGAAGTGATTTTAGTCCAGTATGAATCTGCGGTGTAACTGACAGAGCAAATTCATACTGGACTGAAATTACTCCAGAGGTATTGCTGTGTGTGTGTGTGTGTGTGTGTGTGTGTGTGTGTGTGTGTGTGTGTGTGTGTCTTTCACAGTTTGACAGTAAGAATTGTGGAATGATTTTAATCCAGTATGAAGCTTGCCAGGTCATTTTAATCCAGTATAAATCTGCAGTTAAAAAAATGGGCCATAATTTTTTGGAGCAATGGCCCAGTATGAATCTGCAGCATTTCAGGTATCATGAAGGTCTTCCAGTATTCTGATGTAGGATTACCCGCCCTCACTGTAGTGTCCATGTATCTGAACCAGGGCTACAGAATCTTCAACACCTGGATGGGCGACCCCTCTAAGAACGTGTTCCTGACAGAGGTCCTGAACGTTATCAGGAGAGAGAACCTTCTGGAAGAGGTGACTCGCTCAGGGAAGGCTCTGCTGCAGGGGCTGTATGAACTGCAGGTACAAAAGCTCTCTTTTTCAGAGTAGTTCATTTCTCAGCTCTTATTTCTTTATTTACGGATTTATTTGTTAAATCTTTACATAATAGGAAGCTGTAGACGCTCTGTCATGAACGTTTGGGCTGTGGAGCCACTTTTTGCAACATTTGCAACATGAAGGACAAAATGAACATGAACATGATGTGCGGACTCTCTGTTCACACGATCAGGCTCAATATCCCCACCTCCTGAGTCGGGCTCGTGGCCAGGGAACCTTCTGTGCCATCGACGCCCGTGACGATGTGACCCGTGACAACCTGCTGCTCAAAATCAGGGACAAGGGTAAGTAGGAACACTAAACCAACTCCTTCAGAAGTCTGAATTGTGCTGCATTAGTCTTATTTAAAGAGGGATGATCCACACATACAGTCCAGGCACTCTGTTTGTTTGACTTTCTATGAATCTGCACTGTGAGTAGTGTTTACAGTCTGATGGTAGTAACTGCGGAACGAGTGGAATCCAGTATGTTCAGTTTAACTGGTATAAATGTAGTGATTTTAATCCGAATCTGCACATTTGAGTAGTTTTCACAGTCCGACAGCTGTTATTATGGAATGCTTTTAATCCGGTATGAATCTGTGATTGTACTTTGTATAGTGTAACAGGTATAATTGAGGAGGTTTAAATCCAGTATGAATTTGCACTTTGTGTACTTTTTACAGATTAACAATAGTAATAGTTTAAATCGGCAAATTTGTGTAGTTTTTAAGAGTCTGACAGTATTAATTGTGGACTTATTATACCAGTATGAATCTATTTAATCCAGTCTGACCATAACTATGATGGAATTATATTAATCCAGTATGAATCTGCAGGTTTGTGCTCTCTGACTGTTGTGGTTGTAGAATGAATGTGTACATTTGTACACTGTACTTTTTGAAGTTTGCAGGTTGTTGATGTTTATTATTATTATTGAATTTTAATTTGATTTTTAATCCAGTATGAATCTGTGATTTTACATGGTAAAGTCATTTTAATTAGCCGTTTTTTAATTAAAAATATTTGAATCCAGTATCTGCAGATTGTGTAACTTTTACAGAAACCTGCAAATAGACGCCACCATGCTGTATGGTGGTATAATTGAGAGTGTCCTGTGGCGTAACACTGACATGAACATTTGGACTTTCAATTTGGGAATTTACACAGATACTTTACTTATCCGAGCATTCTTCCATATCAACTGTTGCTGTGTTGGACATACTTTAGCAATCCCACTCCTCTTCATTTAGATTTGCTCTAATGTTGAGTTTTATGTCCGTCCTAACAGAAACGAATGGCGCTCTCCAACCGTCCATATTTCCATAGCTGTGTTGTACTGTTGAGTGAGCTGCCACTGACTGTCTCCACAGGTGTTCTCCTGGGCGGCTGTGGCGACAAGTCCATCCGTTTCCGTCCTGCTCTGGTCTTCAAGGAGTACCACGCTCACCAGTTTCTCAACATTTTCAACGACGTGCTGTCTGAATACAAATAAAGTCCGGGAGGCCCAGCCAGCTGACGACAGAGAACAAGCACAAGGGTCCAAGCCCAAAGAGGGGTTCTTTTCTCAACACATCACAGAACAATCCATCACTTTCTTCTTCTGCTCTGGTTTTCCTTTCTAACCTTCTGTCCTCCTTCTTCTTTTTTCGTTTATTTTTTTATTTATTTTTTTTTTAAAGCAGTTTTCCACAATATAAGGTGCACCATGGAACGGAGAGTATTACAGCAGTGGAACCGAGAGCATCACGGCAATGTTTAATCAGTCACTTCTAACCCCAGCAGAGTCTATAAATACATTTTTATAAGCTTTACCTATGGATCCACTGATTGCTGCATCAATCAGTAGGAAGA
Organism: Salminus brasiliensis; assembly: GCF_030463535.1. Lineage (NCBI taxonomy): Eukaryota > Metazoa > Chordata > Actinopteri > Characiformes > Bryconidae > Salminus > Salminus brasiliensis. The sequence continues at coordinate 4,858,312 of NC_132889.1, read as the reverse complement.
CCAATGTTCTCCACACGTTCCACACCCAGTAACCCAAACCCAGCACAGTGGGCCTGAGCTTAGAGAAGGGTTTTGAACCTTAAACCTGCAGCTAGCTGTCCTCACTCAGCTTCTTCTGAGTACAATGTCTGAGTACAGACGTTTCCAGTCAAACTCTCCCATTTAAAACTCAGCCTTCACTCAGAGCAAGGAGAAGGGAGCTTTAGCTACGACCCATCATTGCTTATAGGTTCTGATCTTAAGGGGCGTTCTGACATTCTGATGCTCAAGTAAAACCATGTGGAGGTGGAATTACAAGAGGGCTGTAAGAGGTATGTGTGGAGAAGAGGATGGGTTTTTTTAACTGACTAAAGTTGCTAAAATTGTAGAGAGGAATCGTAACGGCTCAGATAGAAGAAGAAGATTTCACAGTCCTGTTCTGAAGGCCTCCCGGGGGATCATTCACACAGTAGGATTTCTCTAATAGCCAGATACCTTGAGCCAAACATAGGGGTTTAGATAGCAGCAGGTTTCTGACTTGGGGTTTATGCATGTCTGTGTTTATGCTCGTGTTACTGACCTCTAATCGTGGTGGACAGGCTGGACTTTTGGCTGTAGGTCTGTAGTACCCTTCCAGTCCATACACTCCATATATGGAAATTAAGCTGCAAAAAAATAACCAATGGACTCAGTGGTTCTGTGATGTCACAAAAACACATTCACATACACTATATGTCTAAAAGTTTGTGGACACCCCTTCTAATGAATGCATTCAGCTACTGTAAGCTGCATCCATTGCTGACACAGATGTGCAAATGCGTGCACACACGTTGTCTAGTCCCTGTAGAGTCTCTGAGAAGTACTGCCAATAGAATAGGACTCCCTGGAGCAGATCAACATCATGAAGCTGTTGCCTAATGCCAAGCTTGGGCTAGAATACAGGGGTATAAAGCTGTGGAGCAGCTCAATGGAAGAACTGCAGCGTTCTCTGGAATGATGGATGGTGCTAAATCCAGATGAGTTAAGAGTGAGGTAGGATGGTGATCATCCAACATCCTGACCTCACTAACACGCGCCACTGAATGCAATCAAATCCTCACCGCAACGCTCCTCCAAAATCTAGCAAAAAGCCAAGCTTGGACAGTAGACACAGTTACACCAAATTAAAGCATGAATGAGTAGGTGTCCCAATACTTTTGCCCATATAGTGTAGATCCATCTGTCCACCATTCATGTAGAAGTTAAGCGTTTATAAGGACTGCGTTCTGAATGAGGCACGATACAGGACAGCCAATCAGAACAGAGCTCATTTACGTATATCAGTCTTAAAGGCACAGTAAGGAAAACTGCCTGTGTAATTCTTAAAGGGATAGCGAGAGAGGTGGGAAATGGTCAGGTTAAATGGAAAACCATGCAGATGTCTTAAGTGGACCTCAGGGGCTAAATAAATTAAACAGTAAGGATAAATGTGGGATCCGGGCTCTAAGTTATCTGGCTAAGTGAGAAACTCCCTTTTGCTTTCCTGCCCTCCCACCGGGATTTGGAAACACTGACTGGGATCAGTTACTGTGTATTGTTCTTTGACCTGTGTCAGTCAGAGGAAATCAATTCCTGGCGGCTGTATTAAAGGTGGCCGCCTGCCAGGCTTCCTCACCATCCTTTATTAGGAAAATAAAGCGAGCAAAGAGCCACTGTTTTTACAGCCAGGAACGGCCCACTGATCTGAATTTAAGCACTCTGTACGCCATAAACCCCACCACTTCATCTCCAAGCACAAAAAACCTAAAGGCAACTCTGACTCGTGCTCCTATGGTTCAAAAGTGGAGTCATCCACAGATTGGCGAGTTTCTTTAGTCCATAAGCGCAAACATGCATGTATTTGCAGAGCAGTGGCAGCTGGGTAACTAGGCTTAATGGGTCGACCCATTCTTGTAAACTTGTTAACGCAGCTTTCTGACAGGTTTCAGCACGCTGAGAGAATATACGATTGGTGACCGTCTGAGTCCAGTATCTGTTAGCAATGTTAGCCTAGCATCTCCCGTTCCAAACTTAGGAAGCACATGTCAAACATTTGGGTACAAGTAACTGCTGTGCAACAGCTATTCGCACCAACTGCCAACATAATCTGCTCAGTTTAAGGCACCAAGAAGTCAACACAGCAGCGTAGAAACAACATCGCCAACTAGTGTTTTTACGGCGTAACTGCAGAGTGACACAGATGCACCGACGCACAAGTACAGGCGCTCACAATAACCTTGGCTGTTTGGGCAGGGTAAGGCATAGCTGCTTTACAGAGCTGTGATTGGCAACAGTTCAAGTCCAGTATTTGTTAGCAAGGTTAGCCTAGCATCTCCCAGGTAGCCTGATGCAGTTGTGCGTGGCCTGTTTGTTAGCATCGTATCGGTGCCTTCGCCGCCATTTTTGACTTCAGTTAGACGAACTGAGTCGATTCAGTGGCCGTATGAACCATCTAACAGTTTCAGTACTTGAATCTGCTCGATTCAAGGTACCATCGGAACCCCATCGCCAACTAGTGTTTTCACAGCGTAACTGCAGAGTGCCACAGACGCACCAACGCACAAGTATACCCACTCTCAGTGGCGTAGGCCATTTACGCAGGCTGTGTCTGTATAAATGTGTCAAAAGTTACATAAACAAATTCATGTAAAATGATTTACAGAACAGACTGGTTTGATCTTTAACATTTAAGCTAAAGTTTGTTTATCTATATTGCGCTTTTAACAGTTACACGGTTAAACGTCTGCCTCTGCTAATAAATTTAATGCACATTTGTGGTTATAGACTAAAGAAAGTGGTCGTCCCGTTTCTAAATCCATCTCACACACAAAAAAAATGGGGCGAGCATGTACAGAGCTGAGATTGGTGACAGTCCAGATTCACTGTTTGTTAGCAATGTTAGCCTAGCATCTCCCGTCCGAAACTAAAGAAGCACAGGTTCGATATCAAACGTGTCTAGATCGAATGGCTGGATCCGAGGTCCGTGATCAATCACCTTCATTGGGTCCTTGACCGGACTACTCCTTTAACAGCCAGGGTTCTCCCTCGGCTACAGAGGACGGCCTTCGCTCCAGGCTACAGCACTGCAGCACAAGCACTAAACCCGCGTCCACACTCTCCGCCCACAAGCACAAAGGGCTGCTTTACGCCCTGCGCTTCCTGAGCGCATCTCAGTGCGGAGTCCCTAGTGAAGGACAACTCGTCTGCCTTCGCTCGATTAGAACCGACAGTAAAGTCGGTGCGTTTTTCCCCGACACCAGACCAGAATACGCGACGACTCCACTCCCATACGGTACACCAAGCCAGTGGGGCAGTGGCTTGCTGGTCGCTTCTCAGGTGAACATGACCCCCCTGCAGAATCTGTCCCCTCGGCTGCTCGTTTCAGTGCCAAGAACAGGAAGAAACGGCACGCTGTGTGTGTTTGTGTGTACCTACATACACAATGCCTGGGGTGATTCTCCTGATGGTCCAAAGCTGACCAGCTTGTTCTGTAGCATTCCTGTCTTTATCCTTGTCCCTGTCCCTGTCCTCCTCCTCTTCAGACCTGCTTTGTACAACAGAAAGCACAAACCTGGGGAAACACACCAGACAGAAACCCGGCCTCCGTCGCTCTCGCCCTTAACCTTCCTTCTCTATTCCTGGATTATAAATATGTACAAAGTCCTGTAGTCTGCCTCGTTCCCTTCAGCGTCAGTAGAGCACATCTGCAAGAGACAGAACACGACCCTCTTAAAAATACAGGTGCTTCAGAAGGTTCTTTGAGTGACCGTAAGGAGGCGTGTTTTAGTGTGAGGAACCTTTCAGGTGGTGAAGAACCAGTCAAGTGAGGGTTGCAGAAGCTGCGAACCACTTTTGGTTCCGTAAAGCACCACGTTCATAATCTAGACTATAAAGAACCTTTACAGCTAGTGAAGGTACAGCATTCTAGGTCTTTACAAGCTCTAGTACACGCATGGCGGTTCTTCATGGAAACCAAAAAGGTGCTTCAAATGGTTCCCATAGAAGAACCATGTTTGTAATGGAGATGTGTCTGTGAGGAACTCGCACATCCAGTGAAGGGAATGAAGAACCATTTAAGTCTTCACACTCGCACATCTTTTTAAGCATGGTCCTCACAGAACCAAAACGGTGCGTCAAGTGGTTCTTCTACTTTTTCAAGTGGAGAACCTTAATTTAAACCCAGCAATTAAAGGTATTTTAGAAAATGTTCTCACGGACATGGTCCTCCTGGAGCCAACCAACTGTGGTCCTTCTAGGGCCTTGAGCACCTTTATTCTTAACAGTGGACGTCGTTTGCAGGTGCACCGTGTCTCGGCCTGTTTTCCTAGAGCTCCTGCTGTGCCGCGTCCCATTTCTCAGTGTAAAGTATTAAAAGTCGTAGTTGATGTTTTGAAAGCTTCTTAAGCGTGTTTCTGAAGCCGTGGCGGACAGCAGCAGCAGCCGCTCCCAGCCGCTCGTTTAGAGCTAAGAAATCCCGATATGTGACGACTCCGTGCCTCCGTCTGTTTCTTGGCCAAGTCAGTGTTGTATAGAGAGTTTGTGTATCACTGATTAAACCTGTGAACAGCTAAACACAGTCATTGCCATTTTTTTGTTTCCACCACTAGAAGAAATAATAAAAGGTTTAAAGATGGAATTATCGTAATAATCGTAATTCCCTAGTCTGGAGTATTGTCAAGCAATATATAAATATAAATAAATAAAAATATATACACACTGTCTGTACTAAATAAAATAAACTCTTTGATCTACTTTCATCTCCGACTCTTTTTAAGAGAACAAAGCAGTGTGGTTTATTCTGCCACGCCCATTTCCAAGAGTTTGCTTCTTTTTTTTATGGGAATTTACGGGAATTACATATTTATTGAGACCCTACGATTGAACAGTCAGTAAATGCATTATTCTACGGCAGGTCCTTATGAACCCAGGTAATGTTTAATGGGGTGCTAAACCGTGATCTAGTAATTGCAGCTGTTTTGCAGCACTGACCGCAGATGAAACACTGTAATAAAAACAGTCACGTGCATGACCAAGAGGACATATAGCCACAGTGCACGTTTTAGTAACAGAATTAGAGGAGCTTTTGTGTTGCAAGGGTCTGCAGACTGATAGATAAGGCCCGCAGTGGGGAAATTCTCAGTGTCACGGCAAAAAGGGATAGCAAGGCACTCTGTTACAAAAATGTAGATAAATAATTTGCACTATACACAATATAAATAAGAATAAAAAAAGCAATAACAATATTATTTACAGGTTATTGCAAATGACTCTTAATAGGGGCTACTGCTGTGGACGCTGATCGTAAGGTAGCTAGCTATGCTCACCCAGCATTCCCCTTAGTGCAAGCGGTAGCCTCCAGTATACTAGACTTTATTTACTACATTAAAATCTAATTATTCAATTTTAATTTGACTAAAATAGAATAAAAGCCTGACTTTTAACTGTGATCTTAACTGAGCTATGTTGTGTAAACTACTGCACGTGTTTGCAGCCTTATTTTACACACTGAAACTTACAGTGTAATTAAAGGGCAGCTAATAACGATGCTATTAACCTGCTATTAACTATTACTATACTGTTATTATTAATATTATTAATGCACTAAACTATACATTAAATATATTTATATTAAGACTCTCAATTCACTTCCCAGTCCTGGACGTTGTTGGACGTTGTTGGACTTTGCTGGACGTGAAAGGCAGCAGATCATGCAATTGATTAAACTACATAGTGCCACCCCATAGTGTCACAAGGGCCAGATTTGAAGACCTCAGCCAAGCTCGGTGCAGTGAGGTTACTACGGCATTCGGCCAACATTCGGCCAAACTCAGCTTTTTTTTTGGTTTGTTTTATACGAGGAGAAGGAGGAGCAGGAGCTACTGAGACCCCTCCTCTAACTGAGCATGTTCAGTATGGCTGTGGCTGATGAATGCCAGCCCACTGCCATCCAGCTTCTGCCATCTCCTCTGCCCCTCCAACACAAGCTGGCCTACTCTGGCTGAACCTCAGCAGACCTGAGAAAGCTCAGTAAATGCATTATTCTATGGCACCTTTATAAGAAAGGTCCTTATGAACCCAGGTAATGTTTCATGGGGGGCTAAACAGTGATCTAGTAATTGCAGCTGTTGTGCATGACATTGTATGCATGCATGACCAAGAGGACATATAGCCACAGTGCAACAGAATTGGAGGAGCTTTTTGTGTTGCAAGGGTTGCAGACTGAGAGATGATGCACGAGGCTCGATTGTTGTCAAATATAATGATAATAATAATTAATAATAATAAAAAAAAAGAGAAGATTGTGGTTGTAGTTTGCTGTTTTCCATCATATGCACGCGAAACTGCAACTGCACCCATTCATTGTGTGCACGTGAAAGGGCGCCGTATTTGGGGCGAGGGCCTGTGACTGACAGGGGTCTAAGCATTTTACCAGAGAGTTGTGGGGCCAAGTGTGGGACCCTTTCAGGGGGACCCTGGCAGCGCCCCTGGGTCTGAGGTCCAAAATACACGAGCTCTGAGACATGGCGACGGGTTCCTCGAGGTGAGAGGTGAGAGGAGGCCCTAAAATGAACACAGTGGTGAGGGCAAAACCTCCTATCTCCACACAAAGTCTTTTGCTACAGTTGCAGCTACAGCGGGCTTGTAATTCTCACCTGTTTTTACAGCCCCCACAGCTCCACCAGCTCCACCAGCTCCACCAACCAGCCTCTCCTCTCCTCTCCTGTCCTCTCTGACCTGTGTTCCTGCAGCAGCATTCACACTGAACGCTGAGGCTGCCACTCAGTGGGCGTGGCAAAGGTGACGTCACGTGCTTACCTTTCTATTACAGGTGATTTTGTTGGTGTAAAAATGAAGTCCGCCATAAAAAGGAGTCCCCTAATAAAAGGAGTCCTCCATAAAAAAAGAGTCCCCTATAAAAAAGGAGTCCCCCAATAAAAGGAGTCCTCTACAAAAAAAAGAGTCTCCCAAAAAAAAAGTTGTTCTCATATAAAAAGGAGTCCCCTATAAAAAAGGAGTCCTCCATAAAAAAGAGTCCCCTATAAAAAAGGAGTCCTCCATAAAAAGGAGTCCTCCATAAAAAAAGAGTCCCCCAATAAAAGGAGTCCTCTACAAAAAAAAGAGTCTCCCAAAAAAAGGAGTTCCCTATAAAAAGGAATCCCCCATTAAAAAGGAGTTCTCATATAAAAAGGAGTCCTCCATAAAAGAGTCCCCTATAAAAAAGGGAATCCCCCAATAAAAGGAAGTCCTCCATAAAAAAGAGTCCCCTACAAAAAAGGGAGTCCCCCAATAAAAAGAGTCCCCTATAAAAAAGGAGTCCCCCAATAAAAGGAGTTCTCATATAAAAAGGAGTCCCCTTTAAAAAGGAGTCCCCATAAAAAGGAGTCCCCCAATGAAAGGAGTCCTCTACAAAAAAGGAGTCCCCCCAATAAAATGAGTCCTCCATAAAAAGGGAGTCCTCTACAAAAAAAAGAGTCCCGCAATAAAAGGAGTCCTCCATAAAAAAAGGAGTCCCCCATAACAGGACTCCCCCAATAAAAGGCATCCTTCAATAAAAGGAGTCCCCCCCATAACAACAGTCCTCCATAAAATAAGTCCTTCATAAGAGCAGTCCCCAATAACGGGAGTCCTTTATAACAGGAGCCCTCCCTTAAAGCAGCCCCACATAACAGCAGGAAATCAGTGTTTCACTCGGTGGTAAAATTGTAAAAAATATCTTATATTTTTTTACACCAACCAAAACCCCCTTTATTTTACTCAAATACATTAATTAACATTTGAAATACTCAGTAAATGCTTTAAAGAAATGATTCTATGGCACCTTTAAGAGAAAGGTCCTCATAAACCTGGTAAATATTTCAAGGCTGTGCCACAACAGTGATCTATGAGTTCCAGCAGTTTTGCAGCACTGACAGCAGATAAAACACTGTGAAAGACGGCAGAGAACTTTAATAAAACACCCCCCCCCCCACACACACACACACACACACGACCAAGATGATATATAGCTACAGTTGTTTTTGTTTTGTTTTGTTTTTTTTAGAGCAAGCACATTTTAGTATCAGTTTCTTTTATTATCACATAAAAATAAATCATTTTTAGGTCTACATAGGCCATTCATCTACATTAGGTAGGAGTTAAGGCTTTATTGTTAAGAGCATACACTCGGTCCTGCAGTCGCTCACCCACAGACACGACTAATAAACCAGTATGAGCCACAATTGGCTAGTGTAGATCTGGCAGCGATGATTTCTCCCAGCATGTAATAAGGAATAGTTTTGATAGTAATTGGAAACAAGTTCACAAATGAAAAAAACAATAAAGGCAAGCTTCATCTTCCATGATATACTCTCAGCTCGGCTCTTCTCAAACCCACCCTCCCGAACCCTTCCAAACCCTCCCGGCCCCTCCCGAACCCTCCCAGCATGATGATTCAAAAAGAAAACAGAAGAAAAACAGCACTATCACTTTTCAATCCGGCAGTTTAGAGCACCGCTGCTTTTCACGAGTCGATCACCATCCCTGACCAGGTCTCGTGCTTGGTTCCCGGGGCCAGATGAGTTATGGTAACTTCCACAGCCTGGACCTTTTCAAGTTTGGGTGGGATGGAGCAGATCTTATAGTTGACCTCATCGCCTTCTACAGGAACATATTCTCCCTCAATACTGCAAAGAAAACACATGAACACACCCATCAATGTGACAGAATGGTCAAGAGACAGAATGCTTATGATCTACATATATATAATATAACATAACATTGGGACTAAAGTATTGGGACACCTGTTCATTCACAGTTTCCTCTGAAATCAAGGGGATTAAAAAGTTGATCCTGCTTCTGCTGTCCAGTGAGGAAGAATTTCTACTAGATTTTGGAGGAGATTGCCCGCTGAGGTCCCCTCTACCTTCTTCAAACCAGCTGCCACCTACTGGTCCAACCAGCAGGCCCCCCCCACCACCACCCATGTTCAAACCATTTTTAACATTAAGAGGAGGACGGGTCGGGTCCCCCTTGTGAGTCTTGGTTCCTCCCAAGGTTTCTTCCTCCAGCTCTGAGGGAGTTTCTCCTTGCCACTGTCGCCGTTGGCTGCTCACTGGGGGTCTTTGATCCATCATGTCTTACGTTATTTCTTCTTTCTTCTTTGTCTCTGTCTTTTATTAATCACTATTTATGTAAAGCTGCTTTGTGTCGACATCAGTTGTAAAAAGCTCTACAAATAAATCTCACTTGACTTGACTTGACTTGACTTGACCCACCCGAAATGGTCGGCAGTACAATTGGGGGGGGGGGGGGGGGGGGGGGGAACACAATAATGTTCGAATTCAGTGAATGCTGCTTGTATTACGGACATTTAAAGTAAACGTAAAGCCACTCAAGGTCAAGTGAGAGCTCCAGCAGTTGGGCGAAAAGTGAAAACTTCCTAAAGTTGTGAGACAAGTGTGTATCCATCACACTGTGCTTTGAAATGGAGTGGAAACTGTTTCTCTTGTCGCCCTCCCACACAGCGAGGCAAAACAAGGAACAGGAAATGCGAGGAACAGGACGGTCGTCACTGGTGCTTTTCAGTGGCCCTCAAGGCCAAGAGCTGTTAGACACCTGTGAATGCTGCTGGTGACACAGACGCATGCTGCGGTTTCAATGGGATTCATCCGCATGATAGCGTTACATTTCCTCTACATGGAAACAATACGATGACGTCGGAGAGCAGCCTGCTGCTGTACAGCGCGCTGTCGGATCAGCAGCCAGCATGACGATTAGACTGGTGAGGGGGCTGTAGAAAGTTTGTAAGACCAAAACCTTGTGATTTATTACTAGAAAACTTACAGATGAAATGAAATATGACCTGGATTTACTTCAACCACAGCTTCTACTGAACCGTGTATTTATGGTACACGCATGTCCTTTCATTTGGCGACTATTAAGGTCTTATTAGTGCAGATGTCGCTGCACAGTAGAACAGTGCACCACCACTCCAGAATCTGTTAAATCCTCAGGAAGGTCTTTTGCAGTCGGACGGGGTTCTGGTTTGGCTCTCTCACAATTGTATGAGCAGTACTGTCTGAAGGTTTTCTTGGTCTTCCCGAGCTCACCTCAACCTCCACCGTGTCGGTTAGCTGACACTTCCTAATTACATTCCGAAAACACTTCCCTGCATCTCCCGTCTCGAAAACTGTACAAAACAATGTTTGCTTTGTGTGATTTGATGAAAGACCTGCGTTATTTCTGTCTAAAATAATAACCCTCCGTTAGATCATGAATCAAAACACCCACAGAAGCTCAAATGGAACATCTGAGAAGCTCGGAGCACAATATGACTACCTCATTTGCATATTGCAGTCTCCTGTGTTAGCACTGCAACAGGCAATAATGCAATAACTATTAACAAACAATGTACGGTTCATCCCCAGACCCCTCCCACATGGAAAGATGAAACATGTGACCACTTAAAAACATCCACCCACACACTTACACACTCACACACACACATTTTACACACACCTAATCATACAAAGGCATGTTAATGTGTCTTCAAATAAGCCTCAAGCCCCAACGCTGCCACTTTAGCATGACTACCCGCTGCATTTACTGCTGCATTAAGCAGGAAACATCCAGAACATACATACATAATACTCCCACCGCCATCATTCCTCACAGCCCACCCACTACACAGCCCTTGAATGGAGTAGGGGTGACTCACTCACATGACCACACACACACACACACACACACACACACATACACTTTTAATTTTAAAAACACATATAATTTTTTAAACATGTCAGTACCCATATGAATTATTTCTATTAATGAGTATTTCTATTAATATTAATATTATAATATATTATATTAATATTATTATATATTTAAGTACATAATGCACTACATATGCATCACTTGCTGCCAAATGTGATGAGCATCACAAGTGTGAACAAAACGATGCTTACATGTAAAAATAAACCCCAGTGGGCCGACACACTGCCACTATGATCCGAGGACCGCTGGTTCGAAAGCCATCAACAGCCGGAGTCAGAGAGAGCACAACTGGCCTGTCTCTCTCCGGGGTGGGTTGATAGCACCTCTAGTGTGATGTAGGTCAGCACAGGCGTCTGTTAGCTGTTGTATCAGAGCTGGGGAGCCATGCTTTCCTCAGAGCGTGCCGGCTACCTAGCGATGCTGCATCAGCGGCAGCTCGAAAAGAGGCCTGTGCTAGTCTTCAGCCTCCCAGTGTTGGGACAGTTCTCATTGAATTGGGCATGTAATTGGTTCTCTTACAGTCTAAGAGTGAAGCTATTATAAGGTTAGGAAAGATATTTAAGAACATTTTATTGGAGAATAGCAACTGTTTTTAGAATCTTGAGTAAAAGGTAAATCAGAATTGCATTCTATTTTCTCTAAAATGGGATGATTTGCTCCTTATAATGAAATGGTTGGTCGTGTTCAGCGTGTCAGTGTTCAGTTAGTTCTCACTATAGTAATTTTTATTATTAAGTTTTAAAATAACAGAACGGGTTCCCTTTGAAAAAATTATTCAACTATTCAAGCCTATTAAAACATTACAGGGTTTAATGTGACAGGGTTGAAGGTTTTGTGCTAAAATGGCTTTTGTACAAACTGGTGTTTCAGGTGTTTCAGATATTTCTGCTCTTGGCACTATTCCAGATATTTCCATCTGAAAAAAAGCTTGACAAGCTTGATCTGAAAGTTAAAATGTTTAAATATATGATAAAATAGAATAGAAGAGGAAAGATGATGTGGTCAAAGAGACTTTGATGAGGTCATCACTTCATCACCACAAAATTATGACTACATTTGATTGTTATGGGGAGACATATTTTACACATATATAAAAAGTTGAAAAGGAGTTGGGGAGATAGGAATGAGGTGGGTTGCTGATCATCCAACATCCTAAACCTCACTAATGCTCTCGTTGCTGAATGCAATCAAATCCTCAAATCCAGCAATGTATGGATCGGTATCAGAAGAAACTATGAAGGAGCGGTGTCCCAATACTTTTGTCCATATAGTGTGTGTATATATTTTTAAAAATCTGCATTCTGCTTTTAAAATGTACTGAAAAAAGGATAGAAACACACACACACACACACACACACAAACACACACACACAAATACACACACACACAGACACACACAGACACACACACATACAAATCAGATGTTCTGATACTCAGAGCCCTACACTCTAAACTGCTCTAATGTCAGAAGCCTCCACAATTGCTCAGTCCGTCAGCTGTGGCTGAACAGGGCTTGCGTCCACGCAGGTTATTCTACTGTTGTGATTAACCAGTGAGGCTGATGTATTCAGCTGTCATGAAGAGGACATAATTAATATGAGTGAGAAGAGGAGACATAGAGGGAAGGTGGGTGTGCAACCCAGGGTAGTAATTATGCGTATTTTCCTCGGTGCACCAGAAAAGATGATTGCCTGATGTTCTCCTGCATGTAGAGGTACTGCTCTTGAATTCAACACACTACATTCTACTGGGCTCTTTAATTCGCTTAAATGGTAGTGCACAGTGTTAGCAACGACAAGGTCATGGCTAAAAAAATAGCCTCCCCTGTAAGAAGCTTTAAATAATACTACATATACTAACTAACTAACTAACTAACTAACTAAATAGAGTTTGGTTCAAAGGTTTGCCTCCCCTGTAAGAAGCTTTAAATAATACTACATATACTAACTAACTAAATAAATAAATAAAAATATATGAGTTTGGTTAAAAAAAATAGCCTCCCCTGTAAGAAGCTTTAAATAATACTACATATACTAACTAACTAACTAAATAAATAAATAAATAAAAATATATGAGTTTGGTTAAAAAATAGCCTCCCCTGTAAGAAGGTTTAAATAATACTACATATACTAACTAACTAACTTAATAAATAAATAAATAAAAAATATATGAGTTTGGTTCAAAAATTAGCCTCCCCTGTAAGAAGCTTTAAATAATACTACATATACTAACTAACTAAATAAATAAATAAAAATATATGAGTTTGGTTAAAAAATAGCCTCCCCTGTAAGAAGCTTTAAATAATACTACATATACTAACTAACTAACTAACTTAATAAATAAATAAATAAAAAATATATGAGTTTGGTTCAAAAATTAGCCTCCCCTGTAAGAAGCTTTAAATAATACTACATATACTAACTAACTAAATAAATAAATAAAAATATATGAGTTTGGTTAAAAAATAGCCTCCCCTGTAAGAAGCTTTAAATAATACTACATATACTAACTAACTAACTAACTTAATAAATAAATAAATAAAAAATATATGAGTTTGGTTCAAAAATTAGCCTCCCCTGTAAGAAGCTTTAAATAATACTACATATACTAACTAACTAACTAACTAACTAACTAACTAAATAAATAAATAAAAATATATGAGTTTGGTTCAAAAATTAGCCTCCCCTGTAAGAAGCTTTAAATAATACTACATATACTAACTAACTAACTAACTAACTAACTAAATAAATAAATAAATAAAAAATATATGAGTTTGGTTCAAAAATAGCCTCCCCTGTAAGAAGGTTTAAATAATACTACATATACTAAATAAATAAATAAATACATAAATAAACATATATGAGGAGTTTGGTGTCAGTCAATCAGTCGATACATGTTTAATATCTGATGTGTGCTTCGTTAGTTTACAATGGGAGATGTGATATGACTAACTAGAGATGCTAGGCTAACGTCGCTAATTAACCTTAAACTTAAACAGTCACCAATCTCCTCTCTGTAAATACATGCCAAAATCTTAATGAATTTCCCTTAAAAGCCATCAAAAGTCAATGTGAACAAGCTTTAAAAATACAACATATTCAGTAAGGTGGCATGCATAGACCACCTTTCAGCATTTTAGCTAAAATGAAATGTTGCATCTATATAAGATCCCACTATTCTGCTTTCAGACTGGCCCCCGGACTAAAAATGTCCCCAGTTGGTCAAAACAGGGGCAGCACCACCATTCAGTTTATTGGCTGTGTATTTACAGAGATGAGATTGGTGACAGTCTAAGCCCAGTGTTCATTAGCAATGTTAGCCTAGCATCTCCTATGCCGAACTCAGGAAGAAATGTCTTGGCTGATCGGCTGCGTTAGGGGTCAGCGATAAATCCCATTCATTTAGACCAATGACCGGAGGAAACACGGAGCGATGGCCCAGCTCACTCACTCCGAGATATGCACGAAGATGTCAGCGCCTCCGTCCGATGGCGTGATGAAGCCGTGCCCTTTGGATCGTGAAAAGCACTTGCACACTCCAGTGAAGACGGGACCCTCTGACGCTCGGGCAGAGCTGCAGGGGTGGGATACACAAACAACAATGTGTGAGAAGACGGATGGAACAGAGCCCAAATCAGATCCACATCTATGCAACAGTTTTTACTGAGCGAAAGAAGAACAGCTGTGGTTCCATGTGTTATTATTATGAGGACTGCACAAAATATCATATTTATGATTATTATTTTTTTACACACAATACGGATACTGTGCAGTTTGGATGTTTTGATTAAGCAAAACGTAAATAATGAAGGTTACACAGGCTCATCTGTAGCGAATGATTTTACATATTCACAAATTCTCGCAATATCCTGAGTCTACTGTAATAAAACAGTACATCCATATTATGCAGCTCCAAACACTGGACAGAGTAGGGTCCAGTAGGTGGACTATAGGACTCTAACAAAGTCATCCACCCTATTTTCCATTGCCGTACTTAGAAATTCTGGACAAAATATCGAGCTTTTAGCAAAGTGAAAGAAGGGAGAACTCGTCTAGCTGGTGTTTCATGTCCTGTTAAACAGCAGTTCTGGAGAAACAGGTTCCCATGTTGTTGCTATGCAGTAGCTAGGGTGCTCCTGGTGGTGGCACAGGTGTCACTGATAGTTGCCAAGGTGTTACGAAGTGTTTACAATGATATGATATATAATGCTGGGGTGGGGGGAGTGGGGTGGGGGGCATGGGGCAGATGCTAAGGTATTTGAGGTGGTTGCTTTGGTGTTGTCAAGATGTCTCAGGTGGATGCTAATTTGTTCCAGCTGGGCTATGGTGTTCCTGGTGATTGCTATGGCAGTTGCAATAGTATTACAGGTATTGCTATGGCGTCTGAGGTGGCTGCTAGGATGTTGGCAAGTGGTTGTTGTGGTACTTCATGTGGTTGGTTGGATGCTGCCAAAAATATGGCAATCAGACTTGGAGAGGAGCGGATATCTCGAAAAGTACAGGACAAATTAGCTGGGAAAAATAAGGAATATAATAAAATTACAATTACAATTACGATCGAGTAAAAATGTAATAATTGGATTTTTAATTACTGCACAATTTGTAATTGTCACACTGCTTCTACTGTTGCTGAGTGAACTTAATATATTATAATACTCAATTAATTGAATAACACTCGATTCATAAATTACAGATACAACCATTAGCCCTAATGTGTGTGTGTGTGTGTGTGTATGTACTCACGCAGAGCAGGTGCGGTTCCGGCGGGTGGGCAGCGGGCTGGGGATCAGGTAGCCCCTCATGGGCGAGGGGGAGCGGGCCCGATAGCGACATTGGGGCAGACGCAGGGAGCTGGGTGACACCGGAGAGCTGGGGGACAGTGGAGGGGTGGTGGACGGGGCCGCCTGCACAGGGGAAGAGGCCTCAGAGGACATGCTGCCCAGAGTACACCTTCAGCTCTGCCACGGGACACACTGGACACTGGAAGGAGAGGAGACAATCTGAAATCTGACCGATTCCTACAGAGATGGAGACACTTCTTTACACCTTCCTCCACTTTGACTAACATCCTGTATCTTCTACCCACTTGTACTTCTTCTCACAGGTCCCTTTATATAGGTCCACTACGCTGTGGTGCAATAAGGGCCTGTTCACACGCCGGTGTGGTTTCCTGTTAGTGTGGTTTGTTAGAACAATCAACAAAGCTGACATTAAAAACTCTGGTATGGAGGGGTTTTGACACATGAGCCTTAAAACAACTTTGTGAAAGAACCGTTTGTAGGATTGCCAGGAAGGCAAATCCTAAAGCAAGACCCCTACCACCAGCTAAACAAGCCTGGTGCATTTTGAAGTCCTGAGAATGGATAAAGTTACGACAGATAGGTGCAGAATTTCATGAAAAGAACACCTCTCCAACTGTTCACCATAGGGGTGGATCGCTCATGCTGTGGGTCTGTTGCAGCCAGTGGCATTGGAAACATTTCAGTGGCTAGAAAAAAGAAAAGCTCAAGATAAAAGCCCTCATAGTTGTCACACATAGGTTGAGTGGTCCACCACCCAAAAATATCCGGACGAGATAACACCGATTAAGGCCTAGACGACAGCTTAGACAAACTGTCGTTGTATGGTTGTTTTCTTGAGCTCCACAGGAAGCAGAGTCAGGAGACAAGAGGCGAGAGAAAGGTCTATTCGTAGCAATCACATAGTGCCATCTTGGTCCATTTATGGTCAGGCTTTAACCCCAGGAAAAGACCCAAAAGCAGATGTGAATTCCTGATAACAAAAAAACAAGCTTAACCTTTTGACTTCTAGGACCTGGGGACTCCTCGTGTCATGTATATGTGATGTATATGCCTGACTCAGGAGAAACACGACTGATACCGGCTCTTTTAACCTCCAGGATGTCAGAAAATCAACCAGACGCTTTGCCTAGAAACTAAGGGAGGGGTACTAGGGGTTTTGTGGTGTTAGCATGCTAAGTACCAGGCCAGACTATGAATTTAGGGTAGTACAGGATCACTAGCATTGTCTGAAAGCACTAGCATAGCACTAGCATTGTCTAAAACCATTCAGAAACCAGTGAACCTCTCCTCCAAACAACCTTATCATGTTTTGAGCCGCCATCAACATTTCAACTGACAACACTGTGCAGATTGTTCAGGCTGATTAGATTAACCTCAAGTCATTCTCTTCCTCAATACAAAACAACACCATTACTTGCAGTGATTGCAGTAAGAACACCGGCCTGGTCTCGGGTCTGGACACCTCTTCGAAATAATGCATTCACCCATGGGGTTGCATTCATTGCTGACACAAATGTTCAAATGCACACATAGCTTGTCTAGTCCCTGTCGAGAAGAATTGATTGATCAACTGCCAATAGAATTGACTTTCTTGAGCAGATAAACAAGAGTCTATTGGCACCATGCCTAATGCTAGGGGACTTGAGGGGGTATAAAGTCCCTCAGCATTGAGCTGTGGAGCAGTGAAAAAACTGTGTTCTCTAGAATGATGTTAATGGTGCTTCATCCAGTGCTTTTGGGATGAGTTGGGGTGCTGATCATGCAACATCCTGACCTCACAATGCTTTTGTCTCTGAACACGAATCCTCACAGCAGTGCTCCTCCCAAATCTAGTAGAAAGCCTTCTTCCCTGGACAGTAGAGACAGTTACTCCAACAAACACAGCAGGAGAAACTCTTTAATACCCTTGATTTCAGAATACACAATGAATGAGCAGGTGTCCCATTACTTTTGTCTTTTTAGTGCACCTCAAAGCTGAACATATAACTAATATAACAAATAACTGCTATATAATTACTACAGTCATGTGAAGAAAATGTATTTGTATTTGATTCATGTTGGTCATGTTAATGTAAATATTTTAGGGCATACAATTACTGTGGAAGCATCAGTCACTTCCTAATGCAGGATGAGGGCAACAGAGGATATTAAAAGCAAAGCTGGACATTAACCAGACAGGCCTGGACACTCCATTAACGCTACACCCAAGCTTTGGTGCTTTGCAACGTCTCTGATTCCCAACCACAGAGACACTGAACAGAGTCTGCTCTGGTGGCTGCCAGGAGAGGCTTCTGTTTCCTGCTGTAACGCTCCCTTCCTGCAGGCCGCAGTCAACCCTCTCCCCATGCAGGGCATTCGGTTAAGCTGCCACAGAGATCGTATCTCCATCCAGTCGGAATTGGCCGGTGCCGTCCAGGGAAAAAAAAATATTTAAAAATGGAGCCAGGTGTTAGCCGGCCACCAGCTAATGGCTGGACCCTTGGTGGGAGCGGTGATGCGGTGAATGTTAACACGCCTGGGCCACCGCAGGTCAGCGTCCGTGCTAATCGCAGCAGGAAATGATGACGAACGCATTATCATTCATCACCCTCCCCTAATCTCAGCTGTGATGACGCTCAAGCACAGACTGGGGTGGCACGGTAAACCACTTGCACTTGCAGTACTGATATTGTGGTAAGCTGCAATATGCAGATGAGACCTAAAGCAATCAATGTTGTGTCCTGTGTTGGGTGCTTCGGTTAAGTTTCTGTGGGCACTTAAGTGTGGCTGACTTTTCAATTTTTATGCTGGCATTAGTTTCTTTATTCAGCATTAGGGAAAAAAAAGACCCCAAGGTCACATAAGGCTTCATTACTTTGCATTTATTTGGAGAGACAGTCGTCCAAATTCCAGTTTGTTCTACCTAGTGCCGTGCAGTGCGCGCCCAGAACCCCCTTTAGGTAGTTGGTCCAGCCTGTAGTGAGTTAAAAGTTTGGATGTACTTGGTTGAATGTGTGCTGATCAACAGCCTAAAAAAATATTTGATCTGAAAAGCTAGGGTGACCAAAAAGAGAGGACACTGGGGACACACGGGTGTCCACCGTAGTTAGGCTCTCTAGGCTGTCGTGGCTGGGGGGAGGTTTCAAGTAGGTCTATATAGGCTAATACGGCTATTTAATGTATTGTTTATGTATTAATGTGCATTAACATACTGTAGCTGCAGGGTTTAAGAGGCATTTCCATGCTCACACACACACACACACACACACACACACACACACACACACACACACACACACACACACACACACTGCCACAGTCCTACAACTTAGGCCTACTAGAAACCCACCAACCTGAGTCAGAGAGAGCACAACTGGCCTTGCTCTCTCAAGGGTGGGTTGAGAGAACTTCCTCCTCACATCACTCCTAGTGTGATGATGGTCAGCACAGGCGTCTATGCTATGCTTTCCGAAAAAAGCGCTCTGGCTGCCTAGAGCTGCATAATAGCACTGACCACAGTATACCTCTATATGTGTCATTTTTACCTTCATATAAATTTTATTTAAAGTTTTTGCCATGTAGGTTTTTGAAACTATGCTTTAATTCACCCCAATCTGATTTCAGGACAGTAGAGACAGTCACTCCAACAAACACAGCAAGAGAAACTCTTTAATGAATGAGCAGGTGTCCCATTACTTTTGTCTTTTTAGTGCACCTCAAAGCTGAACAGAGAAATACCTACTATATAATTACTACAGTCATGTGAAGAAAATAGGACACCCTATTAAAGCCTTTCCTTGGTATGGTCCATGACACAGCTCAATATACCTACCAATGTATCATGAATTTCCTTGTATTTGATTGCCGACCCCTGCCAGACGATTTTCAGATCCAGAGGCATACTTCTCGCGGTTTTATCTTAAAACCTGAAGAAAACCGGCAATTACAAGTAGTACTTCATCATGTCAGCTCACACCATTAACTAAACACAGCCAAATTCCTTAAGGGTTTTTGCAAGTCACCCATTTTCTTTGAAAGACTGAAGCAAGATAAGGGTTGTGAAATGGCAAACAGCACTGAAACAAAGAGAAACAGCCAGCGCACACTTCTGACTGTTTAAGTAAAGAAAACCCCAGCGAGACGGAGGCAGTTCCCTTAGCATTAACAGGCCAGATAACGTCATACCGGTACAGTACATCACAGTACATTGAGTTCTAGTATAAAACTGCATATACAGCCCATTTTAGGATTCGATTGTATGTCAAATATGGAAAGATTTGACTCATCAGTACATTCTGTTCTCGTTAAAATGTTTAAACCATTTAAACCTGCCATAACCCTGTGTGTTTCTACACATTATCGTTCCTTAAAAACAGAACAGGAGGTTCATTCAATGCTCTTCATTTGGCCCTCAGGGCTGAGCCTGGTATTCTCAGCATGGTTAGCTAACCGTACTTGGGGGCAGAGAAGAAGGCCTCTCTTTAGGACAGACATAAAATATACAGTGAAATGAAAGATCCCACAGAAAACAAGAACTGTATATTCTATGCAACTGATTTTACAACAATTTAAGAGTAAACGTTTTATAATAATTAATAAAGTAAAATGAAAATTACTTCATTATTGTATCTAATAATTCAAGTTGATTTTCTAAATCAGGAGGTGAAGTGAATGATGTGTGGCCTGGGAGTCATTCTGGTACTATTTGGAGTATAAATTGTGCCTAAAAGATCAATATACCTTCCGATATATACCAATCAATGTACCTTCAATTCTGTAATGACCCAAATTAACCACCATGGTCAGAGCAGTGGGTGACCGTGTGTCAGCTCCTTTCAGCTGAGGTGGTAACTTGGTGATTAGCATGCTGGTTAACTTGCCGGGCCTACAATAATAAACAGTAAAATCACAGAGAGATGATCATAGTCTCCTCACTGACCACGGGTGCAGTCTCCATCTCTTTTATTAGTTTATTTAGAGCGAGCGGGGCTGAAGAAACTGTGGTGCTTGGACATGGCTAAAACGATGCGTCGAACAGTAGAGCTGTGACATTATGATCAAAATGACATCAACTTATCTTACAATGACAATTATAAAATATCAAATTTAACGAGTATTAGACTAACCAACAATCAGCTAATGCTACAAGACCATTCTCAAGGTCCCATCCTCAGCACAGCAGTATCGCTGACAGGGTAACATAAACAGTACATCAGGCGCAGTGGTGTTGCTTAGGTTTTGACATACGTCAGCGTCACCGCTAGGCTGAGAGTGGTCCCTAGGCCAAAAATATCCAGCAAAGAGAGGCTGTGTGACCACTGATGAAGGGCTACAGGATAGCCAACGCAGACTGTGCATCAACAGATGACCAACAGATGACCTGCAGTCCTTGCCTCATCAGTGATTACGAACACACTGCAAAGTGCAACATAATCACAGAGGAGTTTACTGGGTCGACAGTGCAGCTCGACTGCTACTACACTTCATTGTAGAGGACACCATCCACAGCAGAACGATGGGGGGGTGGTGGTGGGGGGATAACGATAGGAAATGAACGGCTTGTGACTAACTATAACTAAGCCATGGTAGCGATGCTGGGAGAGGCTGGTAACGACACAGTGGGGCAATAACGAGGACTATGGCGGCATGGTAGGGAGGATAACACAATGATGGCAGCCGGCGTAGGAGTAACGCCAACATCGCATTAGCGATGCGAATTCCATATGGAGAAGCGATGCTAATGCTTCATAGTAATGCTAATGCCGTAAAAGTGATGCTGGGTGGGGCTGGGGTTGTGATGCTAATGCTTGATGCTTAATCTCTTAACTCTGCACCACTGACATTTTTATGTTTTCAAAGGAAGAGTGATGAATTTGCTGCTCGATCTGAAACAACCACTGTGTTGACAGCCGTTGGAGATGCATGGCATGCCTCAATACAGTTTAAAAGCTTGGTCTTCAGGTGTTCATGTGTTCAGGAGGTTGTTTAGCAGAGATCTTCTTATTTTGGTCTTTCAGACATTATTCAGATCTACTCTTCATTGTTCCAATGTCGGTACCGATCCTGGACGAGGCCAGCGGTGCCTCAGTACCTCTTCCCTTTACAAGAACATTTCAAGCAAGGAGAGCCAACCTCAGCTTACTGGAGATCACCTCTTCTCCTCTCAGGAGCCTCAGATACTTGCTAGCGTTGTTGCTTTGTGGCTAAATGTAGTCTTCAGACAGTCAGTAAACAAGAGGCAGTCATTGCACAGGTGCATTTCAACAAGGTTGGTCAGTCAGTGAGTCAGTAAGCGAAATTGCCTCATCTTGGCCAGACCACTAGGCAGACCAAAACACACCATTCAACTCATCGTTGGTTGGTGTGGCGCAACAGTTAACACCACTACCTGCCAGTAAGCTACCACACCATGTGGGAGACTGGGGTTCGATTCCCGGTCTGGGTGACTGGGCTGTGCTACACCAATAAGAGTCCTTGGGCAAGACTCCTAACATTACGTTGGCCCTCCTCTGTAATATGAGCCACCTTGTAAGTCGCTCTGGATAAAATGCTATAAATGTAAATAAATGTCGTCACCTACTCATCGTACCCCTCGGGAGTTAAAGCTGGTGGTTTTGTACCCTCTAGCTGCCCTTTTCATGATGAATGGATCAACAAATGGTAACTTTTTCAGTAGGATCTCCTGAAAAGTGGAGCCATGACGCCCGGGGATGAACTAGACTTTTAATTGGAACGGCGCTTTCTTCAACTTCAGGTTAGATTTCTCTCATATTTTCAGTGAAATATCAAACTAATAAAGACCTAATTGGTTTCACAGCTGTTTTGTGCTCATTTCTACCAAGGATGCCAATCATTCTGGAGGGTGCCATAAATATGAAGGTGTGCACGTAATATGATATTTCCTTCAGACCTCCAGAACCCACAAAACAAGCTCTACGGACATTTTTAAGGCCTTTCTGCCATGGCAACGCTGGTCTAACATCTCCCCCTTGACGGCATATGAGAATGGCTCTCTTTGTACCTTCAGATGGATTACATCATTCACTGCAGTTACAGCTTTTCGCTGTCAGGCCCTGAATAAAGGGCTTGCATGCAGCCTGGCCCATAAACAGCAGTAAATTGAGCCTGGCTCAATTATGACTCTGTCATTGTCCGCTGCCCGAGAGATGCATGGATGAGCGCCTGTTCTCGGCCTGTTCTCGGTCCGTCTCTTCGGTTAGACGTGATCTCAGGCACGGCAGAAATCAATTCACAGAGGACCCTCTACTACCTACAGGCCAGCTTTGGACAGAAGTATTGGGACACTTGTACTGAGTCTCTACTGTCCAGAAGGTTTTTAACTAGATTTTGGAGCATTGCTGCGAAGATTTGATTGCATTCAGCATATAATAGAATCAGGATGTTGGATGACCACTTTTATGTTACAAAGATATGGGGTCTTCAGAATGAGAAACATCAGTCCAACTGCTGTCAACATTGGGAATAAGAGAATATGACCACAGAAAGTTTCTCCATCGTACATTTTACTAAATACGTCCATGTTAGTAAAGTACCGTAAAGGCCGACGCTGGAACAGTGAAGAGGGAGTCTACATAATGGCAGAAAGACCATTACCAGCGAGATCTCCACTAAACAACCTCCTGAACACTTGTGACCAAGCTTTTAAACTATATTGAGCCATGCCATGCAGTAGATACATGGCGCCTCCTTATCTCCGACAGCTGTCAACACAGTGGCCGTTTCAGATAGCGGCAAATTAACCACCCTTTGAAAAAAATATTCTGGAAACCTCGCAACCTCATGAGACTAATCAAAGCGAGGCCTTTACACCCCCCAGCGTGGCATTTAGACCCCTGGGGTAAGGTCAGCTACGGCCATGGCGGAATTTTCCATTCCCCTACCACGACTGCAATGGCAGTTTGCTGCTGAAAAGTCTGCCTACATAAGCAAATAATTCTGCCAGCTTGGCTAGTCCTAGCCCACCACAATAGGAGCACTAAATCACAGCATAATCAGCACTGCAAACAGAGGGGCTTTCGCATAATGCATGCTGCTATGGGCACGCAAGGCAGCCAGGGCAGGCAATGAAGCATCCAGAAGTCGTCCAATTTCCTGAAGATTTTAGAATAGAAGCCTGAAGAGCTGAAGACTTGTACGGCGATTATCTTTCACAGAGCACTTCTTCATAACCACAGTTAATGGAATGACTTCACATGAAGGGGCAACGTTTGCTGCTTTTCTATTTGAACAAGGCTGAGAGGAATTTGCCCAAAATATAGTGTGTGGGCAGCCCAGAACACAACAGGAAATAGTTTTACCTCCCTTCTCTTCCTCCTCCTACATAACAGCTTGTAAAGAGCAGCAGGAGTCCACCACACACTCAAACATCTACTGCATCTACTGATCGGTAACTAAAGGTAGGTACAGAACTGTATAAAAGTCAGAAAGCACCTTTGAGGTGTTTCATTTCTCGACAAAAACAGCCTGCAAGGAGATGTTCCTGTGGAACCAACATAATTCATCTGCATGGAGCTGGAGCTGAGAACAATTAATAGAATATACAAAGCAACTGGGACTCCAACAACCTCCTAAATGGCCAAGATCTGGTAGGCCACCAAAACAGTGCCCAGCAGATAAACAACAACACGTGAAGCTTTCACTTTTCAGAGAAATGAGATATTCGAGTTTCACTCTCACATCAGATCTGAGAAAAACCACAGGTGTTTCAGTCCACCCCTCTACTGTGAAAAGAGGACTCAGTTCTGTGTGTCTGAAAGGATGCGGAGATGATCAAGAAGCTCTTACTGAGAAAAGCAGCCAGACAAGAAAAGGACATACGGGCAAATCAAAATGCAGAAGGTCCTGGTGCTTTCTGAACGATGAACGGATGAACCCAGACCACTCAAAACCCTTGAATGTGTGGCATGATTAGGATACAGAGTAGCTCTCTTCTGGCTGGTCTCCCTCTGCGCACCATCAGGCCCCTGCAACTCATCCAGAATGTTCCTAAATTCAGCCATGTCTCTCCACTGCTGCGTTCTCTCTTCACTGGCTTCCTGTAGCTGCTGCCCTCATCAGATTCAAAACCCTGACGTTGGCCTACAAAGCCAAGACTGGACCAGCCAGCCCCTCCATACTTGATGGCAATGGTCAAAAGCCGATCTGCACCAAGAGCCCTTCCAGCTTCAAGTACGGCTCGGCTCGACCCGCCATCCCTCAAAATCCACGTAAGACGAGTGTCCAGACTTTTTACTGTCCTGCACCGAAGTGGTGGAACGAGCTTCCCCTGGTTGTCCGAACAGCAGAGTCCAACACTCGCTGTCCTCAAACCCAGACTGAAGACCCACCTCTTCTGAGAGGACTTGAGCGAATAGCAGAGTACTATGGTCACCTTATTGTCTTGTGCTTAGTATTGTCTAAAGCTTAGAGGTATCTTTGAACTATTAGTCTATTCTAACTAGCTGAGGTTTTCTTGGGTAAATAGCAAAGCACTTTGTAAGTCGCTCTGGAGAAGAGCGTCTGCTAAAAGCCTTAAATGTAAATGTAAATGCAAGAAAGACTGTTTTAAAGGTCTAGTGATGTAATGATTGTTGACACAAACAATTAATCGATTACTCGGATTATTACGAACCGCTCAATTACCAAATAACTTCTAACGTAGCGATCAGCATTAGTGGCTTATTTTGACAGGTGGTTTGTGTCAGCGAAGGGGTGGGGTGGGGGGGGTGGGTCTGTCAAGTCAGAAATCAACAGAAGCCGAACTGTTTTACCAGAGAGCTTCTCTGGAACCAACCCTGCCTCAGGGGACAGGCTGGAGGTGGGTGGGGAGACTACAGCAAGCATGGAACTAGAGCAGAAGGCAGGTGTGAGTGGAATGCTCCTGGAAGCCTTAGCAGTAGCTGGTTTAGTGGCTCGAAAACAATCAGACCTGTAGCTTCACCACACGGGCGAGTGTCTGTGTGTGTGTGTGTGTGTGTGTGTGTGCAGATGTAATGTACTATTTCTACAGAAATGTACTTACAGATATATAATACATATAGAAAATATTACATAAAGTTACTTAAACAACGCAATAAATATGACATCTGATCTATTACAGATATGCAACACATAAGAGAAGATATTACATAAAAGAGCTTCTAAATAAATAACAGCTATGGAAATATTATATTAAAGGTATTTTTTTTACAGATATGTGAAATATATAGAAAGTATTACATAAAAGGAAATTTACTTTTTAAGTCTAAAAAGCCAGGAGCTCATTATATTTACTGTACTGTATTTTTTTTATTGCTTTATGTTTTTTTTTGTGATCAAAGTGAACTATTATTTTCTCAAGATAATGCACTTTTCTTGAGATCACAAAGTTTTTTCTAATGAACTCAAGATAAGTTCATTTGTTGGGATAGCAAACATTTTTTCAAGATAAACATAACAGTTATTTGTCATGATCTCGAGATGAACTGATTTGTCCTGAAGTTTTTCTTCCCATGATGTGAAGCTTGTTGTTTTGTTGGGTTGGGTTTTCTTGAGATCACAAGGTTTTCTTGTGAACTAGAAATAAACTGATTTGTCGAGACTGATGATCTTAAAATGAGTTGATCTGGCAGAATAAGTGTTTTCTCGAAATAACAAATTTATTTGAGATCACATCGTCTTATCCATAATCTTGAGATTAGTACATCTGTCAGCTTAACAAATGATGCATGGTTTTCTTCAGTATGTTTTCCTTTAATAACAATGTGAATTTTATCATTTATAAAAAATGTCTATAACATACTAGTACATATACAAGTACTTCTAATATATCAGGCTGGGTGAAATGGTACAAATGTTATATCACGATAAGTAAAGACTTTTTCACAATACACAATCCATATCCTAATATCCAATGGTCACATTGCAGGACATGCAATGTCATGTAAGGCAAATTAACCGAAACGTAATTTTTGCTGCTTGATACAAAAAGAAAATCTGCATTATTTACATTCTGATAACATATTTACCAGAGGCAGATTGACTGTACTCCAATCCTGGAGTGCATTATAAACATCATGTTGGATCTCTGACTTCTGATGGAAATCCCCATATTTAATATTGCAATATTTATCACAGGAAAAATATCACAATGGCAGTATTTTACTATATCATGCAGCCCTAATCCAAATCCAACACTCTCCCATCCTTCATTTTTATTCATTTATTTCCTACTGCATCTAATTACACTACATATACAGACCCTGTTGTGTGTGTGTGTGCGCGCATTTGTGTAGTTTGGGTCTTCTGTGCGAAGGGGGCAAACTTTCCCCAGAGGGCTCATGCAGGAGAGCAGGAATAGAGATAGAAACATGGCAGTTAATAGGCGAGAGGGAAAATGAGGGAGAGTGGAAAAGCCAAGGGAGAGGAACAACAGCCCCATATGTGCTCTGAGCTCACGGGCTTCAGCACAGCTGTCGACAGGGACACAGAAGACGGTGGATAAAGCTCTGTGAAAGCAAAACCACAGACGCTGAAGTCTGCAATCAGCCCAAATCGCTCACTGCTACGACGCATATGGTGCGCATTTCATCATGTGGGCGCAGCAGCACAGTTTGAAAGCCACTGCTAGTTGCAGAGATTGCCGGTTGGAGCCGGGCGGTGGAAAGCTGTTGATGTGCCTCTCCCACTGCCTTTGTTCGCGCTCAGAGAGCAGAAAACACCTGAACAGATGGAGCTTCCACAAAGACGCAGATTTCCTCGGGAAATGCTTACTCAGGGGTTGGCCGATATTCTCAGATATCACTATTATGATATGTTAGAGAGTACGGTAAAGAAAGGTAAAAAGAAAA
This sequence comes from Salminus brasiliensis, assembly GCF_030463535.1. NCBI lineage: Eukaryota > Metazoa > Chordata > Actinopteri > Characiformes > Bryconidae > Salminus > Salminus brasiliensis. The sequence continues at coordinate 4,830,955 of NC_132889.1, read as the reverse complement.
GAACAAAAACAGAGAGAGAGAGACAGCGGGAGAGGAATATGGAGAGGCAGAGGGAGAGATTACCCAGATCACAGGTGTTCTTATGATCTGGCTGTTTTAAGGATGCGCTGGATGTTGTATGAGGAGGACAGGTTTGAAGAACCAGCAGAACTGAAGCGGTTTGTTGCTTCATGTTCCAGCCAAACGTTCTATGCCACTGGTTGGAACCCCAGCGGCTGTACTAGACAGGAGCAGCACTTGCGGAGGGGTGAAAGGGCAGGTAAAGAAGGCTTCTACAGGCGTAAACAACAAGAAGTTCTCCATGATCATGTGACACAAATACCCGGATCCCACCAGCAAAATACAACCTACTGTGAAAAGGACAGCTTCTGGGTTCTACTTCCGGTTCTACTAGAAGCCTCTAGTGCTAAGTCACCTTTACCTTAACCAATCACCAGCTTCCACCTGTCCCAACTTCTATTCCGCCTATTTCCGCTGCTCTGATACCGGCATGTCCCTTCGTCCTCGTTATGTCACGATAAGCTTTTACGGCCAAATACACTACAAAGAGTTTAAAAGAACCCCTTTTGGTTCCATAAAGACTCAAAAGTGGTCCCTTTATGGCATTGCTCGAAGAACCTCTTGTAGTGGATCTTGCTAATACTTAGATGGAGTTCACTGCCCTTGTAAGGTCAGCACAAAGGCACCCAGGTTGCACCCATTGCTGACACAAATGCGCAAATGCACACGTACAGACACTTGCCAGCTTGTCTAGTCTCTGTAGAGAAGTGCTGCCAATAGTACACAACTCTCTGGAGCAGATAAACACCAACCTACTGCCAGGCATGTGCTAGAGGGGTATAAAGCCCTCCCCCAGCACAGCATTGAGCTGTGGAGTAGTGGAACTATGTTCTGTGGAATTATTCTCTTTTTGATGAATGCAATCAAATCCTCACAGCAATGCTCCTCCAAAATCTAGTGGAAATCCTTCTTACCTGGACAGGAGAGACCGTAGTTGCTCCAACAAAGCAGGAGAAATTTGAAGAAACAATGAATAAGCAGGTGTCCCAATACTTTTGTCCATATAGTGTAGATCTACTCACTCATTCAGCCAATAGCAGTTTATCCCCGCCCATTTGTGTTGACGTCATAGTGAGCGCTTGACCCAGGACTGAATTTTGAATGAGGTGAAATAGGATTAAATAAAAGGAAGCCAATCAGAAGAGAGTTCATTTACATAAAAAAAAATACAGTCATTAAAACAGACGGTTTAATTATTGGACAAAAAAATAAACGTATATGAAGAATGTAGGCAGTGACCACGGCTGGACCGAAGGCCAGGCCATGGGAAAACCTCTTAATTCAGGTGCAGTTAGCAAACTAACGTTAACAACAACAGCTAGCTTAGCAGGTGCCAGGTTGACTAACTTGTCCACCATTAACAGTAAAAGCACAAACAAGCATAAGGACGCCAGATAATTATACAATTACCGTGGTACAGAGCCACAGACACAACTGTACACAGCGGCCTTGGCAGGCCAAACAGCGTAGGCCTGGGTAAACAGTCACACATGGTAAACAGTAAACACAGGAGGTCTCTGAAGGTTCCCACATACTTCTGCTACATGCACAGGCATGCCCACCGCCCCAGAGCCTGCAACTGGAAGACGCAAGGCCTCCTCTAACTCAACCTGGCACCTGGCGAGCTGCTGAATTTTACAAGCCAGCGGAGAGGAAAGAGAATATGGAAATATGAATGCTAGCAGTGTTCTCACAAGGCGGAGGTAGCCTTGGGAAAGTGGGCAAGAGTAATGCTGCTCCTGCGGGACGAGGCCAATCCAGTGGGAATGCTTGTTCAGCACAAGGCTGTACTGTAAATAGCAGACTTTAATACACGTGTGGTGATGATGATATACAATATTATGTCAGTTTTCACTTTTCCCACACCTGTTGTCGTGGACAGTGCGTGAACCTTTAATGATGACTTCGAATCATTTAAAATAGTTTATAATTTTATTTATTTTTTAAAACATGCATTACTGGCACTTATTGGCAATAGAGAGCACCGACACAATGAAGCTTAATGTTATAATCATAATTATTATAAACCCTTATTACCATTAAACAGACATTTAATGATCTTTACATAAGACCTTTTTGTTTCCATGTAGTGTTGTTTTGGTTCTGAAACCAAATGTTAAGTTTCAGCAGCTTGTTTCAAAGCCACACACTGACATTTAGGATGTTTTCACACAGAGACGTGAACCTGAAGGTGAAATTGCTGCATAAGCACTTTTTCTTTCTAAACTAGCATTTTTTCTCTGCCCTGAAATGTGAATTTTAACCCCAATTAAAAGCTGTTTGGTGAAGCTTAGCAAGATTATGCTTCCCTATTTGCATGTGTTTTTGCATTGTGGCAACTGAAACTGAATTTTCAAATGTGCAGTTCCTCAACCAGTAAGGATTTATGTCTGAGTTCGTATCGGTATCGGTATTCTGTATTGGCAGATACGTGAAAATCTGGCATCGGTAAGGAAAATGTGTTAACGGTGCATCCCTAAATAATACTGCCAAAAATATTAAATAAGAATAACTATACTTATATCAAACAATTCATCATGATAACTATAAACTAATGTCATATTTAGGAAGGTCCCGGTCAAGTTATTATGTCCCCAGATCAAATACGAGTATCTTAATGCTAAGTATCAGCTGATAGCGATCCAATCTGGTCTTTGTTATGTAGAAATAATACTGCCACTGCAGACTCTCAACTCTTTTATTTACCTTCTGAGAACGTCCGCACTGCTGCTGGACAGCTGGGCAATAATGTCCGTTAATGCCTGGCGGAACTGGATTGGGATTAAAATAGCCTGATCCAGTAGCTTAAACCGGGGCATTTCTTTAAGCTATGTCAGATATGTCGGATTATTTGTTTTTATAGAAGCCCCAGATCAGTTAGAGTCATTATATTGGTGGATTTTGTTGGATTATTTCCAAACTTAGAGTATGGATAGTTCAGTAGAGCTTGGTGGACCTTTGTTGTTGGGACATTTCTAAAATGCTGGCTAGTTTTAGCAGCTATGTAAAAGGTCTCAGTATACTTTCAGGCAACCAAACACAGCTGAGGGTTGTGCTAATGTCTATACCTTCTTTGCGATCTTATAAACTCCCATACTTCCTACAACATTGCCTTGTCTTGTAGGAGTGCTCCAGGACTGCAGGGGGCACTATGGCTCTTGAGAACTTCGCACTGCTGCTGAACGGCTGGGCAATAATGTCTGTTAATGTCAGGCGCTCTGAACAGAAACTGGATTGGGATTAAATAGCCTGATCAATTAAAAATATTCCTGGATTGAAAGAGAGGACGTGAACTCAAGGTGGAGTAAATGTTAGCTAGAGAGTACAAAGAGAGACAAATGAGAACACACTTAAAAGTAAAGTGTAAGAATTCATGAAGCTGTTAAGAGTAATAAAACAAGGGTGTCGTTTTTAGGGTGGGGGATAGGTCAGATGTGTCTTACCATTTAAAGACATATGCACTCAAACCAGAGGTTCTGAACAGGGCTGTTTAGACTGAGTAAAAATTATGCTGTTGGTGCTCGGTCCCTGTTGTGGATGTGACATTTCATTAAGACCCCAGGAAACCAGTGTTTCGGCAATGTTTCAGGCTGAGTGTTTACAGTTTTACTTGGTGTGTTCTGCAGGAATCACTGCAATCACGGTGCTGGGATGTCTTATTGACTTGTCTTATGTTACCATGCATGCTGGGTAGATCAATTATGCTGTTTACCCAAGACTCCAAGTGCACACCGGTTCTAGGCCTCGCCCTTCCACCGCAGTGGGCCATCAGATACGCTCACAGTGAATAAAACCAGAGTAAATGTTCAGTATTGTTTGCTCAACAAACAGTTCATACTACTGAAATGCACAGGTAGCACCAAGAGCACAATTACACAAAGGCGGACTGCCTTCATTACACAATGAGCTCAAGAGAAAACCTACTTACATGTTCACCAAAATAAACCACTTTTACCACAACTAAAAAAGGTCTCCAACATACCACCGGACATGACTCTTAAACCACAGATTTCATGAGAAGCTTGGGCACCTTTATTTGTCAAGATTTAGATTAAATATATATCTACACTCCAGTAGCTTAAAACAGGGCATTTTTGACAGATATTTCGGATTATTCGTGTTTACAGAAGCCCCAGATCAGTTAGAGTCATTATATTGATGGATTTTGTTGAGTTATTTCCAAACTTAGAGTATGGATAGTTTGGTAGCTTGGTGGACCTTTGTTGTTGGGATATTTCTAAAATAGCTAGTTTTAGGAGCTAGGTTAAGGCCTCAGTATACTTTCAGGCAACCAAACTCAAATAAGGGTTGTGTGAATATCTAACCCTCCTTTGCGATCTTATAAGCTTTGCGACACTGCCTTGTCTTGTAGGAGTGCTCCTAGACTGTAGGGGGCACTATAGCGCTGCCATGTGCATGATACAGTAAACGCTCACTCCCCTCATCACTTTTCCGGCACAGGTGTCTCTAAGTTGGTGCAGTGGAGCTAGGGACCCAGCGCTTTCCTCAGAGCAAGTGGGCTGCCCAGCGACGCCGTCGGCTAGCTTCGAATGTATCGGAGGAGACGTGTGTTAAGTCCTTACCCTCCTAGTGTCGGGAGCATTGCTAGTGCTAGGGAGAGCTAGGATTGGGTCGGTTAGTAGTCAGTACCAAACTATTTTTATTTTATTTTATTATTTTGATGGATTTGTAATACAGCCCGAGTTGCTACCTATATGTGAGCAACTCATGTGATTCTACCACAGTCCAGTTCTTCTGCAGCTCTACCACGAGCACAAGCAAGGGATAAAGAGCACCCTCGCGGGAAATGAAGGGGTGGGGACACATTCTGAAATGTCAGAGTCATGCTGGCACGGTTAGGTAACAGGTTGTGGAAAACTTTCCATGAGGCCTTGAGAAAGAGAGCTGTGTGAGGAAGAGCAGGCCGGCTGGAGGGCAGGTTATCCCAGCTGATGGCCAGCAGCAGGAAACACATAATCAGAACTGGCATGGCCACTTCCTCCTGAGAGCGTGGTGGAGGTATTTTAGCAGCTCAGCGGTGGCCAGGCAACCCATGGAAGCGTGGCTGAGGAGATGGAAAAACACAACGCAACATCCCTCAGTTGCCTCGTTAGGAATCTGCTGCCTTCGAGGCATAAATACTAAAACGGGTTTAAATATTTGCATTACGGCCCACTGTAGGATGTGAACCATTCAATATAATACACAGTCATATCAGGATATTATGACCACCTATGGAATAGTGGGAATACCCACCCTTAGCTCGGATGACACTAGCGCTAAAGCACTAGAGCTTAGCTGCTCCACGGTCCCCATCACTGGAGTCGTCGTTCCCCTCTGGCATCAATGGCCCATGGGGCACCAGTGTTATGCCTTTTGGGAGGTACTCGAAGTCCATTATCGGTACGCCTTCACTACAGCAGTTTAGAACATCTAATTGAGTTAATGGTTTTCAAGATACCCACCCCTCCACCACAGTTACAGTCATATTACGATATTAAGGTGGAAGTATTATGACCACCCTGGTTTAAAATGAACTCATCCTGGGACGTCACAGATGCCACGTGACCAGGTTTGCGGGCACACCGGTCAGTTGTAGCAGAGTACAAAATGATCATCATGGGCAAAGGCAATCTGACTGAAGTCGAAGAGGACTTAATAATAGGGTGCTGAGCAAAAGGTGGTAGAATCTCAGAAACTGATAACTAGCTAGACATACTGGGCGATTACCGATCTGATAATTTGACAGAAAATCGGCCGACACCGATTCATAGCTTAGCAATTTTTCCATCTATAGTTTTCAGGCTAACATTCTTTTGACCAGAGAACAGAGAAGTCTGGGCAACAGAAACCCTGCATGACATTCTCAATCAGCGAGCTCCCACAGCGCCCCCTTCCTGCGTATTTGGCCATTTACTAGAAATCTGACATGTTATAATTCGGATATACCCTCCTCATTTTGCGATACTACCGTATATGGTATTATCATTATACCGGCCAACCCGAATTCTGATACCAGCATCATCAGATATGTACACCAGTAGATATGAAGTATCGGGTTTAGGCATCAGCTTCAGTCTACGTAGTCTTTAGTCCCATATCGGTACATCCATAGTACTGTGTACAGCGTCTATAGGCAAGTGGCAAAACAATAGACTTGAAGCTTAAAAGAATTAAGTGTGGGCCAGGCACACTGAGAAGCACTGCAGTACCTGCTTCTGAAATAAAAAAAAAACGCCCCCAAAACTCCCTCCCATTCACAAATACCCTACTGCTATGCTAAAAAAAAAATAATAATAATACGTTAAGAGTAGGCCGACTTTCTACATCCGCATCTGCAATTCATGACCTTTTCAATGATTAATTTATCTGTCAACTGTTATCAACCCTTATAATACAAGTAAATAATTTTTACTTTCTGGCCGTGTGGATTTTACCCATAACCAATGTAACCAACCAAGTGGAATGACTTTAAATCTGAAGGTCTGGTCAACACAGAGCATCACCTGCCACAAAATAAGCCTTCTTCAGCTCTAGATCCTCCCAAGTTCTATGTTCTGGTCTGAGCATTTCAGGCAAGGCTAAGCAAATGATAAGTGGTCAATGTTTTGTTTTCCCTACCCATTCTTGCATCTCATTTGGACCACATAAAGATGATGTAAACATGAAAGTTAATAACCTACACTAATTGCCATGTTTTTCCTGCAGTAGCTTCCTGCTCCTCCAGCTGTCGTTATAGTCAATTAAAAACAGACGTGCTCATAAGGGTTAAATTAATTTGTTATAAATAAAGGCCGAATGGGAACGTGGTCTCAGTGCTGGGGAAGACGTAAGAACGCTCATCATCATCAACACGGACAAACAACCCACAGGACAAACCCACAGTGGTTCTTGCCCCCCACCCCATGCTAATTTGCAGTGCTTTGCATGAAGTTACGGACTAGTAGTAATACTTAGAGTGTATTAAAAGTCATGAGGAACATGGGGTTAAAAACATTCAAACACCTGATTTGATGGATTAAACAGCTGAGGAGCATGGCCAAGAGTGAGAATCACCAATGACTAGAGTGTGAATAATGGCGAGGTCAAGGTACTTTGGTCCCCCAATGCCTCCACTGACCACCTCACAGACATTGCTTTGGGCTTTGCATTGGCAGCAAAACGACGGCCTCCACACCATGGGGTTAGTTTTATCACAAATTTACTGCCCCTAAAAGGGAAGCAATGCAAGACATCCCCCTTTTACATTTAAAACAGTTACATTTTTTGATATAGGTAGACTACATGGACAAAAGTATTGGGACACACCTCTTTATTACCAAATATAGAGGTTTCATTCAGTCATATTGCCCTGAGCCATGCAGTCTACCTTTCTTCACATCAGAATGGGTGGTTCTAAAGAGCTCCCTGAATTCCAGCAAGGTTCTGTAATGAGACCCACCATTGCAACAAGAAGTCAGCTGGTGAAATTTCACCCGTCTTCAATATTCCACCATCAACTGTGAGTGGTACTATTGAAAAGTGGAAGCGTTTAGGACACGACTTAAGACTTAAGACCATTAAGTAGAAGACCATGTATTTACAGAGCTGCTGTCAGAGCTGGTAAAGTGGGACCAACTCTATTTTAATGCTCCTGTAGGTGTCTCAATACTTTTGTCTATATAGTGGATTTCCAGCCTCCCAACCTAAAAACATGAGTGAGCACTTGTCCCAATACTTTTGTCCACATAGTGCATCACTATTATAACAGTGAAAGAATACCCAGTCTCCCTTATTTAAACAGTAGCCCTGCCCAACATGCAAGACTACATACAGGCTGGGTTGTGCCAAGAGGTGCTTGGCATGCAGGTTGCCCGTCTTGAGCTCCAGGCAGGGCCTTTGAACGTCCGGCATTTACATCTCAATGCAGCTCTTTGAACACTACATGGCTTGTTCTCTTGTCTCTGAGAATAATCCCCCCGTCTTGTCAACTCTTTCTCAGAGTCTGTCGCAGAAACAGTACCTCTGCTCTGCTCCGAACTAACAGATGTTCAATTAGCCTTTTCTGCACATGAACCCCATGACCACCCCAGAGCTAAACCACACCCTTGACTCTCATAAATGTTTAATGCTAATCCAGGCCATGCTAGTGTTCTGAATAATCCACCCCTTGCTCGTAATGTTGCCAAGTCCATCTGACAGGAATCCTTATGTAGCTAGATAGTTTAGCTAGTTTGCTCTGGCCCTTGTCTTAGCTGTAACTGACAATTTTCAGAACAAATGTGAAATTCTAATTTTCTAATTATTATTTATTATTAATTATTTATTCTAATTATTCTACATACAATCATGTTTATATTTGACTACCCAAAAGAGTCTAGCCAGCACCAGCTAGAGAAGTCAACATCTACATGCACCAGCTAGAGCATTCTACATCAGCTAGAGAAGTCAACATCTAGCCAACACCAGCTAGAGCAGCCAACGTCTAGTCAAAATCAACAAAAGAAGTTAATATCGACATCTACATGCATCAGCTGGAGCAGTCAACATCTACATCAACATGTGTCAGCTAGAGCAGTTAACATCTAGCCAGCATCAGCTAGAGCAGTCAACATCTAGCCAGCATCAGCTACAGCAGTCAACATTGGCTAGAGCAGTCAGCAGCTAGCTAAAATCAGCTAGAGCAGTCACCATCTAGCAGACATCAGCTAGCACAGTCAACATCAGCTAGAGCAGTCACCATCTAGCCGGCATCAGCTAGCGCAGTCAACATCAGCTAGAGCAGTCACCATCTAGCCGGCATCAGCTAGAGCAGTCAACATCAGCTAGAGCAGTCACCATCTAGCCGGCAACAGCTAGAGCAGTCAACATCAGCTAGAGTAGTCACCATCTAGCCGGCAACAGCTAGAGCAGTCAACATCAGCTAGAGTAGTCACCATCTAGTCAACATCAGCTAGAGCAGTCAACATCAGCTAGAGTAGTCACCATCTAGTCAGCAACAGCTAGAGCAGTCAACATCAGCTAGAGCAGTCAACATCAGCTAGAGCAGTCACCATCTAGCCGGCATCAGCTAGAGCAGTCAACATCAGCTAGAGCAGTCACCATCTAGTCAGCAACAGCTAGAGCAGTCACCATCTAGCCGGGATCAGCTAGCGCAGTCAACATAAGCTAGAGCAGTCACCATCTAGCCGGGATCAGCTAGCGCAGTCAACATAAGCTAGAGCAGTCACCATCTAGCCGGCATCAGCTAGCGCAGTCAACATCAGCTAGAGCAGTCACCATCTAGTCAGCAACAGCTAGAGCAGTCACCATCTAGCCGGCATCAGCTAGAGCAGTCAACATCAGCTAGAGCAGTCACCATCTAGCCGGCATCAGCTAGAGCAGTCAACATCAGCTAGAGCAGTCACCATCTAGCCGGCATCAGCTAGAGCAGTCAACATCAGCTAGAGCAGTCACCATCTAGTCAGCAACAGCTAGAGCAGTCACCATCTAGCCGGCATCAGCTAGAGCAGTCACCATCTAGTCAGCAACAGCTAGAGCAGTCACCATCTAGCCGGCATCAGCTAGAGCAGTCAACATCAGCTAGAGCAGTCACCATCTAGCTGGCATCAGCTAGAGCAGTCAACATCAGCTAGAGCAGTCACCATCTAGCCAGCAACACTTAACTCACGTTAAGACATTTTACAGTTCTGCTCTGCTAAAATTAAATTACTGATCAGAAATTTCGTTTTTTGGAAACAACACAATCATAAATGTGTTTTACTTTTTATTCACTGAACATGTCAAGACGTTCATTTTTATAATTCCACAAGGCTTTGGACAGAACCAAAGGTTCAAAGGTTCAAAGGACAGGTCAGTCCTTGAGAGTTTGCAACTATCTTAACTGCTCCAAACTGGACGGGATCAGCTGGACTGAAGCGGGAGCATTCAACAACCATCAGTTGTTTACTGAGTCTCAGACACGTCATTGCGTAAGTTGCAGGGTGGACGACCTTTTGCCCAATAGACTGCTCTCTACTTTGTCTGGTGGGGGGAAAAGGAAAGCAGGACACTCAGAAAGCACACATTATGTTATCTGAACTGCAGTTCAACGAGCAGTGAAAATCTGACCACACAAAATATTTGTTGGGACAGGGTGGAAATATATAAACACACACTGTGGACAAAAGTATTGGGACATCTGCTAAAGATCTGAAGAAATCAAGAGTATTAAAAGAGTTGATCCTGCTCTTGTTGAACTAACTGTCTCTACTGTCCAGGAAAGGCTTCCTGCTAGACCTTTGCTGTGAGGATTTGATTGCATTTAGCGACAAGAGTGTTAGTGAGGTCAGAATGCTCAGTGCTGAGAGACTTTAAACCCCTATAGCCCTTTTCTGCCATTAGGCATGATTAGACCAATAGGTTCAAGTTTATGTTTAAGCCTTTGTCTTCTAGATAGTCCTATTCCATTGGCAGTACTTCTCAACAGAGACAAGACAAGCTGTGTGTGTGCATTTGCACATTTGTGTCAGAAATGGGTGCAACGTAAAGTAGCTGATTGCATTCATTGGAAGGGGTGTCCACAAACATTTGGACATATAGTGTAGTATAGCATAGTTTTAACACTGTAACTAGAGTTTGCTTGTGAGGCTTAAAAAGCTGGAATAGACAGAAGACGCAGTGACAGATTTGAACGTTTGGGAACATTAATAATTAATAAAATCTGAGATCTGATTAATTTACCTTTCGGTGTAAAAATCACACCAGCATGTACAGCATTCCCGTTTTACTTCCTTTAAACAACGGATTCTCATCAAAACTGTCCTGCTCCGGATTCCGTATACACACCGCATTAAATGTGGACGAGATCCGTCACAAACCACCTCAGTTTGACAGATCTGATCGTAATTCCATCGCAATCCCAGTGTAATCCTATTGCAATCCCAGTGTAATCCCATCACAGTCCCAGTGTAATCCCATCGCAGTCCCAGTGTAATCCCATCACAATCCCATCGCAATCCCAGTGTAATCCCATCACAATCCCATGACAATCCCATCGCAATCCCATCACAATCCCATCGCAATCCCAGTGTAATCCCATCGCAATCCCATCGCAATCCCATCGCAATCCCAGTGTAATCCCATCACAATCCCATCGTAACGACTTCTGGTGCATCCCTACATACGATTCCGGTAAATCCAATTCAAGAATTCATGTCTTTACAGGATTTTCAGGTTTAGGGTCAGAGGATCTCTTCACACAGTACTCTAGGTCACATGGGGTCTCATTATGGAGAAAGCTGACTAATATTGGCTGATCTGATCTTAATCCGATCTTAATCAGATCATAGCCCTATTACAATCCGGCAATTTTATCATAATCCAATTATAAGCCGCACAGAATGCGTCTTGGGGATGTTTACACCTGGCTTTTTTCAGGCCAACAAGTAAAATGCGAACATGATCCGATCACCAAAAGCGCCTGTTAATGCCAGAAGTAAACAAACTCAGTGTTTGTGAGCAGATGCGGTGAGAACCTTGTCCAATCACAGATCAGTATTCTTGTGGGTGGTTTGACTAATCCTAAAAGAAAAAAATCTAATATTTTAGTCAAACTAATGCAGGCCAGTTTTTAGCCATGTATTGTTGTAATTCTAAGCACTGTATTTTATATACTGCAATATGTAGTAATGTCGTCACAATACTGGTATTTCACTCATATGTGCAAACAGGTTGTAATTACTACATGTTCCTCCTGGCATGAAACACGAGCTATTGTAGGTATTTTATCAGTCAGATACGACTGAAAGCCTAAAAGAGGCCCGCTTTTCAGAAAAGTCAACAGCAACGTGTAACATGACACCTCAGCATAGAGCAGGCCAAGGAATTCAGCCTAAACTTCTCTACAGAAAAGCCTCCACGAGCCTTTCCCAGCACCGAAGCCAAATACCTTACAGGACATCTGTGAAATATTAAAGCAACCCATGCACTGAGCTCTGTAGTAAACATGGAACTGGAACATGGATGTCATGGAGCTTCTTACTGAGGCTGGCAGCACAAGCTAAAACATCAGCGTCGATAAAAAGCTACAGCTAAACCAACACATTCAGCCTGGATTTGGAAGAGGCCCTCGGGAGCCTACGTCAAATTCGGTGTTTCTCGATGTTTCGGTCAATATCTTTGCGATAACACAGCGCAGAAATACGGTTCAGACGCTTCCAGAATGTGTAGACTCCGCCCTTTCCGTTGCATAGCTCACTTAAGAGCATTTTCTAGTTTTATAAATACAATCTAAGATGTAAAATTTTTAAGTAGGGATGCACCGATACGGCTTTTTCAGTTCCGATACCGATACATAAACTGTGCATATCGGTCGATACCCAATACCAGTCTGATACTATTGCTGAATTAATAAACCATATACCTCACCATGTGGGAGAGACTTAAGGCATCAGGATTGACTTAAACATTACTTTATATAATATAACAAATTAACACAGAGACATAAATGTACTAAATTGTCATTTGTCATTAAGTTGGTGGTGTGAGACTGCACTAAATGTGCAAATAAATAAAAGTGGAAAAAAAAGGATTGGTTCCACTGATCTGCAGAATTATCTGATACCTGATCCAGCTAATTTTGTTCATATTGGGACCAATATGCATCCCTAATTTTAAGCAAGTGTAACAGCACAGCATCCACACTGCAACACCACATCAACCACCGGGAAATTGTTTGAGGTGCAGTAACACACTCAGTCACTTTTCTAGTTGGGTTAAAACAAATGTTTAAATTTAAGGTGTGTGTACCAGCACAACAACAACCTAGCAACCACACAGAAACACCCCAGCAACCACCTGGAAATGATTCAAGTCATGCAATCAAGCACTGTTCTAGTTTTATGGACACAGTTCAACTGTTGAAACTTTAGGAAAATAGAACAGCACCCCAAGCTCCGTTTTAATGGGAACCAACCTGCTCGGTGGGAACACACCCCAAACTCTGATTTTACTGCGATTTGATTATCCTATAATTCAACTAAAACATAAAGATGCTGGATCGGCTGCAGGTGATTTAGAACAGCCTTCTTTTCAAGGCTAGTCTGAGTCTCAGAGGTCGCTCACAGCCAAGACAAGAGATAAAAGTTTCTCCATCCAGAAATCAATATGGAAAGCAGTCCGAGTGCTTTGGAGGAAACTCCACTAATAGCTTGGCTCTCAGATTTCTCTCTCAGGCTATTAGCATTTATTCATGTGCAGCTGAGGCTGAAACACTGAAAGCCCCACCAACACCTGTCTGAACACTTTTGCTAAACATATTCTGGAAAAATCGGAATCTTAGATTGGAAATTAGCATTGAAATATTTGTATACGCTCAAAAATTAAACAGTATACATGCTTCATGTCCAAAAGCCAAACTACAGAAGTACTGATATTTACAAGCCTGGTGTTTCTTGCTGAGAATTGATGTGCATATGAATATGAAATTATGAGCCTTCAGGGAGTTTAAACTGTCTAATCTGAATATAAACATATAAAAATTCAACATGCTTTTGCTGCTGCTGAAACAGTGGAGGAAATAAGTATGGCGTCCCTCTGCTTTTCATACACACCCACGGCCAAAAAGGCTGTGATAACAGATCATATGAGGTCATTTCATTTTATGAGGTCATAATAATAATAATAGAGAATAATAATCTCTAGCAGTTCATGTATTACTAATGTAAAGACTTTAAAAGGTCCCCTTTTACAGGCATAATTCTAGATTTCTAAACATCTCAGTACTCATATGAGTATCTGATCAGGCCTAAACTAAATTTAAAGGGTCTGAACTAGCATTTACCACGTTGCTCTGTGTAGAGCAGTATGCATCCCTCAGTCTTATCAGTTTAACAGAATTCCCAACTTATGATTATTTTGTAATTTGTCCAATGTTCACTACACTTCCCAGCATGCACCACACAGCTATTAAGTCATGCAAGCACTGGGAGTGCCCCCAATAAGTGCCCCTCTAAAGTGGATGGCTATTTAATATAGGCCTGATATGTGCCTTCCTAGCAGTAACGTTAGCCATTCGGCTACCCTTTGCATCAGCCAGATACAGCAGATACAGCATGATTCAGCAGGTGAGCAATATGCCAATATTTTATTATATCGTGATAAAGTTGGTTATCAGGAAACAGTTTATTGCTGCTGTCCATAGAAAATCATGCATCTCCATATTAGGCCGTCTTTAGTTTTCTCCATGATTTTAACCCTGTAGCAGCTTCTGTCCACTGTGTGAATAGTTCTGGCTAAATGGACCAATAGAAATGCTCTAATTTACTTGGTCCAATTGATCTGCATGTCAAAATAGTATGATAAATGTGGTGCTAAATAATGTTTCTAAATATTGTGATTATAACATTTTACCATTTTACTTTTACCCACCAATAAATAAAACATTTATATAAAAGTATACAAAACCAGGCTCTCAAGTCTCTGGACATTAGCTGTGTACTATTCTCTTTACCTGAGCACTAGCTGCTACTTACTGCTTCACTGTCCACTCTGTGGTTGGTGTGGTGCAACAGATAACACCACTACCTGGCACTGAGCTACCACACCGCATGGGAGACTGGGGTTCGATTCCCGGCCTGGGTGACTATGCTGCACTACACCAATAAGAGTCCTTGGGCCAGACTCCTAACACTGCATTGGCCTTCCTCTGTAATACGAGTAACCTTGTAAGTCCCTCTGGATAAGAGCGTCTGCTAAATGCCATAAATGTAAATGTAACCCTCTACCTCAGCCCTTCTCTACATATTTATTTATTCCATTTACTGGAATAAGTAAATTATTCTGGACCTTAATCACCCAGCCTGCATGCACACATTCGCACATATTTATATTTGTATATTTATGTACTTATTGTACGTATTGTCTACACACCCTGTCCAGTGTTTTTTGTCCTACTGTCCTATTCTGCCCTGAGTGAGTTTGGTTGTACTGTTGTCATCAACGTTTCTAAGTTCAGCCATGTTCATCTCCTCTGCAGCGTTCTCCAAGACTGGACCAGCCCCTCCCTATCGATGGCGATGGTCAAAAGCCGATCAGTATATTTACATTTACATTTATGGCATTTAGCTGACGCTCTTATCCAGAGCGACTTACAAGGTTACTGGTATTACAGAGGAGGGCCAGTGTAGTGTTAGGAGTCTTGCCCAAGGTCTATTATTGGTGTAGCGCAGCATAGTCACCCAGACCGGGAATCAAACCCCAGTCTCCCACATGGTGAGACTCACTGGCAGGTAGTGGTGTTATCTGTTGCGTCACACCAACCACCAAGAGCCCTTCCAGCTTCAGGTACGGCTCGGCGTGACCCGCCATCCTTTAAGATCTATGGAAGACAAGCATCCAGACGATTTTCTGTCCTGGCTCCGAAGTGGTAAAACGAACTTCCCCTGGGTGTCCAAAGCAAAGCAGATTCACTTGCCAAGTCTTCAACTCACCTCTTCCCAGAGTACTTGGGCGAAGTGTTGCGTTGAGTATCACGGTCTCCATACTGACTTTCATCAGTCCTATCTACGCTCTACACAAACTAGCTAAGGATAGCTAAGGCCAAGAGTTGAATTGAACTGTAGCCCCGCCCACCTTCAAGTTACATCACCTGCCGGCGTTTCCCTGGTCTTTAAGCCTGTCGATCGTACACCTGGTGCTTTCGTGGAACAGCTGAATGAGGTGAAAAGGTATGTTGACAACATATAAGACTGGGATTATATTTTTTAGGTTTGGTCAGAATGTCCCTTTAAAGCTTTTATCATCCAGGTCAATGGAAACAAACTCACACTTTGGCTTAAGTGCAAAAGTGCAAAAGTCCAACATGTGGTTAAAAATGACGAAATGGTTAAAAATGACTGTAAACAAATAAAAAATGATTATTAAAAAGATTATTTACAGATTTCAGGGCTTTCTGCATTATGCAAACCGATATCCTGCTGCCTCCCTTGGACTAAACCGAAACTGAATCTTCAAATACAGGAAATTTTAAAGTAATTAATTTGTGATTTTAATTAATATTACATTTAAAAATATATAATGGGGTTGTTAATTAAAAATTAATTAATTAATTAATTGGGCAGTATTTTCCTCAATTCCTCAAGCTGGCTCAAGGCTACTAGCTAAATAAACAACAGCGTAAACACACAAACACTGTAAAACTAATAAAAGTTCACTGTAAATTCACTGCAAAACTAAAACACACACCTTTATCCAGTTCCTGTCCGGATAAAAGCCATAAACAACTCTAAACAACACAGCCGGGGCAGCATCTCTCACCTAGAGCAACTTGCCTCAGTTTGGGATGGGTTTCAGGTCCTGCCGGAGGGTTTAGGGGTGCAACATACGCCCGTGGTGTGTTTGCAATTCAGAAAGTCCCCCTGGAGAAGTAAACAGGGTGGTTCAGGGACCCTCCTGCGACTGAAGCCTCTCTGAGCTGCTGCTGCTCCTGCTGCTGCTCTCGGTCCCCAGCTCAGAGCTCTGCTCGGGGTGACGTCACGAAACGACCATTACCGTAAATCTTCGAGTATAGGCGGGACGTCTGTCCCGCAGCTCAGTGACCCTCAACCCTGATGTCGCTGATGGAGGTTTTAGTGCCTTCCTTCCTCCCAGCATGTCTAATTTACTCCTAAACAAGTCCTTACTGAGTTTAATGTGGGCCTCCAGGGGCCAGGGCTGGGGCCTCCAGGGGCCAGGGCTGGGGCCTAGTGGACTCGGCTGTCGTTCACTTCTCAGCCATAATAATAAAACCACTGACCAAACCCAAGTCATGTGAATTATACTGGCAATCTGGTCACAATGACAGCTGTCAAGGGGTGGGGTCAACACTATATGTCCAAATGTTTGTGGACACCCCTTCTAGGGCAGTGGTGGCTCAGCGGTTAGAGCGCCGGGCTATTGATAACAGGGTTGTGGGTTCGATTCCTGGGCTCGGCAAGCTGCCACTGTTGGCCCCTTGAGCAAGGTCCTTTACCCTCTCTGCTCCCCGGGCGCTGGAGTTGGCTGCCCACCGCTCTGGGTGTGTGTGTTTGTACTCACTGCCCCTAGTTCACTAGTGTGTGTGTGTGTTCACTACCACAGATGGGTCAAATGCAGAGGAGTGACAAATATGTGCACCTTTACCTTTTAGTGAACTTTAGGTATAACCTATTGCTGGCACACACACACACACACACACACACACACACAGCTTGTCTAGTCCCCGTGGAGCAGAAGTATTGCCAGTAGAATAGGACTCCCTTGAGCAGATACACATGAACATGAGCCAGGCATTGAGCTGTGCAGCAGCAGAATGTGTTGCTCTGAATACAATCAAATCTTCACAGCAATGCTCCGCCAAAACCTCCAAACAGAAAGCCTTCTTCCCTGGGCAGTAGATAAATGCTGGGTGAGATCTGGGTCTGATCATCTCATTTTATCTAAATTCTGGGCATGCAGTGGTCAGTGCCTATCAAGGGTGCTCCAAAGGAGGACAAGGGTCATGGGAGCCAAAGGCCCAGTGACACCATCCACAGAGGCCCCAGCTCCCAGCTAGCAGGACATAAAGGATCTACCAGGTTGCTACCAGATACCGCAGGGGTCCTGCACGGTATTTAGCAGGTGGTTTTAATGTTATGGCTGTAAACAAGCTCTGCTTTGATTGGCCACCTGAAGTTGCCTCTGAAAGCTGCATCACATGAAGATATTGACGGCTATAGGCGTGCTGTCTGATGGACGTTCTGGAGGGTGTTTTTTTGGATTTCTCATCACTGTCGTTACATAAACAGCTCAGAAGACATGTTTGATCACTGGTGGTTTTGGATAGTAAGTAAAATGGCCATATTTGGTTGTAGACATTGTTACTTACAGTCATTTACATTAGTCTACTCAGTCACAACCGCAGCACGGGGAACAGAAACACTTAAGTCAGTCAAGTGAACAACTTTGATAGCTTTATTTCCTCTTTTCGTTCTTGTCAAGAAGTCATCTCAAAACAATATGTGTAATAATCAGTGTGTGACTGCATGGACGGATGAGGCAGAGGATGTAAACAAATGGATGGGTTGAAAGAGGTGGAGGTCAGAGGCCTGGGGAGGAGGGGGTGTATCACTACACAGGACTCTTAGATAGCCAGAGAAACCCCAAGAGCTCAAGAAGAGGTCCACACTCTGACCAACACTGTGAAATTACCCCAATTTTTTTCCACAGGTACACTTTACCATAAAATCTTATGAGCCAGTTGAGGGCGCTATTGCACAAGTCATGACAATCAATGGAGGAACCAGATTACACCATTTTTTGGGGGAATTTAGAACCAAGGCTAGACCTAATTCTTTATATCAGGTCCCACTAACTGCTACATGGACAAGGAAGCATCAGTCTTTACATTACTACACTTGTTTCCACTGCTTTTTCAGCCTTAAAGGCCTGTGAAGCCAATGAGGACCTGACCAGATGATGTTTCACCATATCTGAGTAATTAACTGGATAATCATTCAGAGGGGTTTGGTGTGAAGAGTAACTTGCTGATCTCTAAAAGCCTCTAAAAGCTGCATTACAGAAACTATTACCCAACAAAGTGGTTGTGAAAAAGCTTGCCAATGCCCCGGACACTGGTTTACAGTAGTTTTCAGACTTGCCCCCCCAATTTCAACCCAATTTCCACACCAACTTCATTGGTTTTATTGGTCATTTCCAACTAAGAAGCGATGACCCCATGTACACCTGGTCACTTCATGTGATTGTATCCTGAGAAGATTTTAGCCATATGCATTTACACTGGGTAGTCGAATGTGGGTCCGGCTAGTCAGACTGAAATCTGATTGATGTGTGGGATGGAAATTCACTGGTTGGGTGGTTTACACTTGATTTTTATTAGTGGTGGCAGGATACCAATACTTCAATATTGAGTATCTGCTGATATCATAGCAATCATATATCATAATTTTTCACCTCTCTTAACCCTTAGACCCCTAGGCCAATTTTTCGGGAATTTTTGATAGTTTGACGTAACTTTATTCGCCTAAACTTATTCGTGTATGCCCTTTTATTTGCAGAAGATTCTTTAATACTTTAATATGTCTGAATTTGAGATATGATACAAACGTTAACAGAAATTTTATATTTGCAGTTTGACCAGTATCAGATCGGTGCACCTCAAATTAATTGGCTTTATCTAGATATAATCCGGATACTCCAGACGCATGAAGTGACCAGGTGTAAAAGGGGTTTACACTCCCCTCCCAAATGTGTCCTGAGAATCACATGAGCCCAGCCAATTCATTGCTAATGCAACATCATTGGAGCTCAACATGCTTAGACGAGAGCACCGACTACTAGTTCTGCTACATCAGCTAACAAACATCCCTCCACACTGGCTAGAATTGTGCTAAGTGATGGTGGGAGGGGGAGGGCCAACCTACTCATCTATGGAGAGATAGGCCAGTTTTGCTGACTTAGGACTCCCGGCCACGGATGGTTGTAAGATCAGAGAATGAATCAGGTGCTCTCGTGCTGATAGGCCCAATGTTTAGACTTAAAATAGTAGCAGTATTTACTATGATTTTACCACCATCAACATTTTATAGACAACTCAGGCAACACATGTAAACTGGATGTAAATAAAATGGTTATTTTTGAGTTGTAGACACTGCAACATCTGATGAAATCAGCCAGTAAATTCATCTACGATGAACCCCTTCACTCCGAACCCCTCTGACGGACTTGTGTTTACATTTCCACCATTGAAGTCTATAGAAATCCTTTAACAAAAGTGGTGGAATCCCACTTTAAGAGAAAGCACTCAGACAAACATTACAGCAATCATAAAACGCACAAATAAAACATAACATGATTCAGTGGTCGCTTTTGTGTCTTTACAGAGTAACACACTTCAAAACACACAGGGCAGTGGACATTTCAAAGCCTGTGTACAGTCATGTTGGCTCAGAATGTCAGTGGCATTCTTCCCTTTTCAAAATGTGGAGAAACAGGACTTAAGATGCAATCAGGAGTCAGTAGGAAGAGATATATGTATGGTGTGGCCTTCTGCAAAAGTCTTGGCACCGTAATAAACAGCAAACGTGCGTAAAGCTTTGCAGAAATGTGCTCCCTGTAGAGGATGTGTGTTTTTTGTAACAGAAAACCTGGAATGGCGTGTATATTTCCCCAGGGGTGCCCAAACTTTTGCACAAGTGTTAATTAATTACAGAGTTATATGACAAGAGTTAATAATAACAACAACCGAAAGCTGTAATAAAGGAAAAGGATTGACACACTAGACACTAAAACAGATGATATTAGATTTAGTTGCTGGGGCTTCTGTGAAATTTCCTGTTATGCACATTTTCTGCTTTTTCTTTCCAACGCAGGACATAATTAAGGGTGATCTGAGTTTTGCACAGTACTGTAATTGTTCAAAGCAACACTATTTAGCGATTTCACCTTAAAAAACAGCAGCATCAGAATCTCATTGATGCTCCACTGACTGTAATTCCTACTCTGGGCAGGGAACGCTGCTACTGCACTAATGGAGCTGCACAAGGCCTCCAATAAAACTGCGTAACGCTGTGTAACCTGAGTCATATTACAGGTGTAAAATCCTGTAATATTACTCTTCCGCCTCAGTCATCATCCTTTTTAACCTGCAGGTGTTGCTTCTGAATATCTAATCTTTTCAACAAGTGCACATGTACAGCTGTCCATGAGGGGGCGCTCAAAGCTCAAAGCCTAGTCAACACTTGCCAGCAGTCAGCACTTAACTGCTCTGGCCGATGTTGGCGAACGCCTAGTCAAAGTCAGCTAGAGTACTTAACATCCAGCCAACGCCGGCCAGAGAAGTCAACGCCTAGCCAACGATAGTCAGAGAAGTCAACGCCTAGCCAACGATAGTCAGAGAAGTCAATGCCTCTCGAACATTAGTCAGAGCAGCTAACATCTAGGCAAGGTCAGCCAGAGCAGCTAACATCTAGGCAAGGTCAGCTAGAGCAGTTAACAACTAGTCAACACCAGCTTTGGGAGCCCAGGAGCAAAAAAATACAAACTCTAGAATAACACTGCATTAAATGAAATTCCCCAGACCCTTTTAAACCCACCCACCCAGCCAGCCAGCATGCTCCTGTTTAATCCAACCCAGCGTTAGTGGACGAGTCCAGCGAGAGCGCCAACTAAATATTCCCAGCGACAAAGAAATCGTATATATCGCAAAGCATATATTGCATGCATTTCCTCACAACATGTTTATTCCCAGATTCACCACCTTACTCTTCTAAAGGACACCGTCTCTAACCTATCGATTACATTCAGCTTTTTCCATATAAAAACAAAATACACTGCATGGCATTTATGAAAAGGATGGACTGCCGACCCTTCTAGACTACATTCACTGCCTTTCCACAGATCCTTCTTAAAATCCATCACTTAAAACTTTGCATAAAAATAAAGAAAAAGAAAGTAGTGCTTTGTGTCAAGGTGCCGAGAAACCAGAAAAGAACCCACTTCTTGACACATGCACTGAAGTGACTCCATAACTAAGGAACATACCTGGAAGTACTGCTACCTTACCTTCTTCTGTCCCCTTACGAAGAATAGGCACACATAAAAATCTATTTATATTAAAAATATGGGTGAGCCATAGAACATTTTCTACATAGCAGCGGAATTACAGGCGTGAAGCGGACTGGAAGGTTCATATCAAGAGGGTAGTCTACTAAAGACAATGCATATATTAATCAGAGCATATATTATGTACAGATATAATACAGAGCTTGGGAGGGAGGGCTGCAGGTGACCGAGACGAGCTTCTGTGTAAAATTCACCACCACTGGGGTTAAGGTGTTGGACTGGTAAGACTGAAATTCTCTTCACCTGATGCATGGAGAGAGAAAAAACACAAGAGGCAAGAACATTAAAACTCTACAGGATTTATGTAAAAAGAAATTAATCTCCTTTGTTGCAGAGATTAATAGCTATGTAATGCCTACCTGCAAGGCTGGCGATGGTCAGCTCTTACATGGTCCTGCTGTACTCGATGCCGCTCTTGGATGAAATGCCTGACCAGGGCAGAAAGCTGCGCAGAAGACTCTGTGCTTGGCGGTAGATCCGCTGTGGAATGGAGCACGGGCTCAGGCTGGCCAGGGCTGAGCCTATATGATGAATATAATCAGTGAAGGAGAGGTTAAGGAAAACGACAGCAGCTGCAGCAGCACTTGGGTTTTCTTACATTTCAATAACAGCTGTGACCTGCTGGACGGACCCAACAATTTACTGACCAATCAACCCACTGCCTTTATCTCTTCTGTGACATGTACAGTAATTGGTGGGAACATGCAGCCACTGTTAAATGTGCACCAGTCACAACTCCAACAACGCCCACAGTCACAACCCCAACAACGTCCGCAGACAACAGTCAAACCACATCCACCGAAAACAGTCCAACAATGTCCGCAGAAACAAACTTACCAACAACGTCCACTGTAACACCAGAATATCTGAATCATTTGACAGCCTTAATAAAAGCACTTTCACCAGCACACTGCAAAACCCAACAGTCAAAACACCCAATGACACACAGACACACACACACACACACACACACACACACACAAGGATATAAGATTGTCCAAGGAGGATGTCCGCCATTGATGTAAAGGACGTATGTGAAACCATCCTTGAGAACTCCTCGGATTGAGTAATAATAGGGCAAATAGTGATGCTGCTTAAAGTCTCTGTTCTCGTAGAAATGAATGGCTGTGAGATTGGTGGTGAGTACATGGAGATAGATGGCCTTGCAGTGGTCCTGGGCCGTGGTGGAGATGTGGTCCTTAAGACTGTCCAACAACAGAGAACCTGGACAACGGACGGATAAGAGAGGAGAGCTTTATCCGATTCATCAACTTGATCAACTTCAGTCAGATGTGATCATGGTAAACGTCACTTGTGTCTTACCTACTCCATGTTTCCGGAACTCCTTCACCACTCCTAAGCTCAAGATGTATGCAACCTGAGTGTCAACAGGAAAGCTGGAGGCCAAAATGTCCCCATCCTAAAAGAACAGGACACCATGTTAGTACCAAAACAGCAGCATTTACTTGGTATCTGTGCACGCTTGGTCGGACAAAGCAAGAACTGATGTAGTTAACTGCCACGCTGGAGCCCTTGTTGTGGCAGGCTGACCAGGCTGAGAGGACCCAGAGAGGTCAGGAACACTTCCGGATAAAAAAAAATGTAACCTATGTCAAGCTACACGGCTACTGTGGGAGCCATCTAGGGGACAAACCATTCAATTAAAGTAGAGTTCATCCCCTGGCCCACCCCCTCGATAGGCCAAACCCCAAAAAGAAAATCAGGGTGTTTTATTATGAGGCTAAAATAACAGGGTGGTAAACAGACTTCTGTGCAGTTTACACATCAATGGAAGTCACATACTTACAATTTAACCAATCAAACTAACTACAATTCCTAATAAATGCATTATATGGCATCTCAAACTGAGAGAAATCACTGCCCTACTTTTGGATGGAAGGTGTCTTATATTGATCTACGACCACCTAATCCCCCTGAATCCTGAAGAGAATGCACAAACTATGGTGCATCGGCGTCTGAGGTCATCTTACAGCATCACTGTTTCACTTAACGGCTAAAATGGTGGGTGATGGAAGGGAAATCCCTTGCTGCAGACAGAAAGTCAGTGAAGGACATATGGAGTTTGCAGTCTAATTAAATCAGGCTCTATAAAGAGGCTCCGGACATGCCGACGTGCTCCATTTAAAATACTTTGAAGCAAAGCTCTTAATTCCTGCTGAATAGGATGTACTCTAAAAACCGCACAGTATAAAATATGCATTCATCTCTAATCTAAAATAAAACAAGCTGGACTCTAGGGAGAGCGTTAGGGATGCACACGCTGATTAATTGTATTATTAGAGTGTAAACAGTAAGGAGCGGGTTATTGGAATAACTGCTGATTAAGTAACGGAGGAGAGAAGTTAATGAGCTAGCAAAGCTTACTGGTACAGTGTTAGGTGCTGACGAGGACTTATCTTTTACACAGGGCACAGTGAAACATCAGCTAGAGCAGCTAACATCTAGCTAACGTCAGCTAGAATTGTTCCAATTCGAACCATGAGCTTTGTGATTCGTTACACCACTATTAACAACCCCAACTAAGTCCGTGGTATAGACAAATGCTCATCATGATCGCTCATCAATGAACATCTGCCATAGAAAGACACTGAGCTCTGTAAGTATCTAAATATCTAGTTACTAATCATGCAGCTTATTTTACATAATGATCTCTGACCAACCAACCAAACATTATTCACTGAGGCCTAAATTATTAAAGCAGCTGTTTGCAGTCAGCTCGTGTTTGCCCTCTTTGTGGTCTCTATGTGGTTTCCGCTGGCTCACTCAACACTTCCACCTGCTGAGGGGGTGGGTGTATATATTTAGTAACGCTAGTAGTACGCTCCAAGTAAAAACTCGGTGCACACATTTCTGAATTAGTAATGCGTAAACCTGCCCTTTGAAAACTACATAACAGCTGGCCTCAGGTTTCAGCCGGTTCCTGGTGCGACTGGCTCAAGGTCAGGATGAAGAATCACTGTTCCAGATGATCTGAAATGCTGTGATGCCTTCTTGCCTCTCAGCCAAAGCAATAAACTGTCTACAAGCTGAGCTACATGGAGTGTTTAAACAAGGAGGCAAGCTTTCCAACCTCTTTGTGAACTTTTGTTCTGCCCTTTATTTCAGCCACGATCATCCCCACGATGCCCCCTTTGAAGGTAGCCGCCAGGGAGAAGAACTTCTTGTTCGACGTGATGTCATGGTACCATGAGTCAGGATACCTGAGGAGTGCAGAAGACACACGGCTTGAGCGTCACGGAGGGACATCAGAAGAAAAAGCCCTGAATGCTGCTATGGTAGAACTTTCATACCTATTCCAGCAAGTGGAACAGACCATAGATTCAACATCAACACCTGCAGTTGGAAAAGTGGTGCAACAGTCACACAAACAGAAGGATTGTATACTCACTCAATGGGGAACCAATCTCCACAGAGCACTTTAACGCTGTCTATGTCATCTTGGCACAGGAGACGGAGCTTGATTTCGCTGAGCGCAGTGAGGGGCACCACGTCGGTCATTCACACCTGAAAGAAGAGAGCGTTGTATGCAGTTACAGATGGGATACAGACAATTTCACCATCCCTGTACATCAAATTCAAGCACAGGTTAGGTTCCTACAAATTGTTTGGAAATAGGAAACATATTTATTCTCATCTGAACTAGCACTAAAGAGCAGCTTCAGGCTGCTTAAAAAGAGAAACTCCACCCACTTTTCAGATTTTCTGTATAATTACATGATTACAAAGTCATCAAGTAACCAAAGTCATTGATTCAGCACTGGTACACACCGATCTGAAGGGTACAGAGCCCATAAAGTGACAAAGTGGTTGTTTTAATAAGGCATGGGCACAAGATAATACATGGAGGCCACAAATTAAGTTTCTAGTGGCCACAAGATAATGAACACGCTGTGGCCACAGGACAACATATGGTGGCAATGAAAGTATATCATTATTATTATTATTATTATTCATATATTATGATCACAAGATAAAGATATAATACGCATTTCCAATTTAATCTTGTGGCCACAAGATAATATCCCGAGGCCATTACATCTATAATGCATTATTAAAACACCATTTTAAACTTACCTCGTGATCTCAATATAATCTTGTGGCCACAATACAATATTCTGAGGCCACCATTTCTCCAATGCATTATTAAATACCATTATACACTTAACTTGTGGCCACATGATAAATCACTGATGAGAACATACTGAGATGATATATTCAGAACATGATATTTTGTGGCCTCAGTCTTGTGCCCATGACTTCTTAAAAACAACAGCCATGTCACCTTAGGGTCTCCGTAGAAGAGACCTCAATCACAGAGGTCAAAGTGTCCTACACTGATCCTGGTGAAGTACCCCAGACACTTCCTTCCTTCCTTCCTTCCTTCCTTCAGCACTCCCAGCTCAACTCCGGGAGGCCTTCATAATGAGCGGAGCTGAATCAGGTTTTTGGAGCAGAGAAAAAATTAAACATGTGCAGGACTTGGGAACTCCAGGAGCAGGACTGGGACACAGTCATATAGCTGGGCAACAGGGAACACAGATATATACACTAAATGGACAAAAGTATTGGGACACCTGCTTATTTCTTGTTTCTTCCACAATAAAGTTAGCTAGCTATTTTTAAAAGTGCACCCTGCTTTTACTATTAACTGTCTCTTTTGTCCAGGAAAGGCTTTATTTGACTGCATGTTGCTTTACAAGAGCGTTAGTGAGGTTGGGATGTTGGAGGATCAGCACCCCACCTCATCCCCAACTCATCCCAAAAGTACTGATGGAGCACCACCCACCCATCCACCCATCCATCCATCACCTGCTCCACAGCTCAATGCTGGGGGGACCTTATACCCCTCTAGCCCACGCCTGGCATTAAGTATGGTCCCACTGGTTCGTGTTTATCTGCGTGCAGTTATTAGAAGGGGTGTCCGCAAACATTTGGACAGACAGCGGAGCCGTACTGAACGGACATAGGGCTTCACTACGACCAACGTTAGCCAGCTCATCAGAACAGCTCGCTTATCTAAGCTTTAGGCAAGTCGGCAAGTTAGTTTCAGAACCGTGGGACATTTTAGGGGTTGAAATGAACCCGCCAAACACTTAAACCCCCTTTTTATCCACTTACTTTCCTCACAACACCCCTGTGGACCGAGCCCGACTGGCTAGCTAAACAAGCGGGCGAGCTAGGATAGCTAGCGGCTAACGGCTAACACAGAGACACAGAGCGGCTTTTAAAGCGCATACAAACTTAAAAAAGGACATTTGCTTATGGAAAATGATAAGAAAACACTAAAAGCCACATAAAATAAATGTCTCTATGATATATTACACATAAACGCGTCTGTTTTGCTTAGCTAATAGCTAGCTAGCCAGCTAGCTAGCTAGCTACCAACCGTAGCAGCCCAGCTCCGGCGCTAGCTGGCTGGCTGGCTGGCTGGCTGTTCCCGGACAAAGGTCGTGGATCTCTGGTCAACCTGCCTTATTTCAGCGCTCGAACAGGCAGAAACGCAGGCGACCGTTTGTCTGTATTTCCGCGGAGAGAGTTCAGAGCAGCGGTATCATGATGGGGAGGAGCAGGTGTGTGTCCCGGACGGAGGTGAGACATTCGGCTGGGGGCTGTGCGGCTCTCCGCGGCGCATTAGCTCCGGTTAGCTTCGGCTGGAGTAGCTGCGCTGATGCTAACGCCTCAGTGCGCGGAGGAACTACGGCAGCCTCGCGGTGTAAACAGCTCAGGCCTCCGTGACTTTTTAACCTTTTCAGGTGGAAACACGCGCCTTTCTGACTTTTCTTTTAATCACCAGGGAGGCAGAGATACATCTTCTTGTTATGCAATGATATAACAGCAATTATGACCTAAACATGTGGTTATTACAAGAAACTAGGGTCATAAAGATGACATATTGTGATTATGACATAGAACATCTCATAATTATGAAAAAAAGGATCTGGTTATTATGAGATCAAATGTCGCCAATAAAACAGATATAACATAATTATGAGAAAGTATCTCGTTATCATGAATTGTTGCCAAATTATGAGAAAGTATCTCATTATGATGAGATATGTCACCAATAAATAAAAGTTATGACATAGTTATGGCAAAGTATCTGGTAGTTATGATATGTTGCCAAAAAAACATACATAACATAATTAAGAGAAAGTATCTGGTTATTATGAGATATGTTGCCAATAACACAGATATAACATTATTATGAGAAAGTATCTGGTTATTATGAATTGTCGCCAAATTATGAGAAAGTATCTGGTTATTGTGAGATATGTCAGCAATAAAACAGATATAACATAATTATGAGAAAGTATCTGGTTATTGTGAGATATGTTGCCAATAAAACAGATATAACATAATTATGAGAAAGTATCTGGTTATTATGAGATATGTCAGCAATAAAACAGATATAACATAATTATGAGAAAGTATCTGGTTATTGTGAGATATGTCAGCAATAAAACAGATATAACATAATTATGAGAAAGTATCTGGTTATTGTGAGATATGTCGCCAATAAAACAGATATAACATAATTATGAGAAAGTATCTGGTTATTGTGAGATATGTCGCCAATAAAACAGATATAACATAATTATGAGAAAGTATCTGGTTATTGTGAGATATGTCGCCAATAAAACAGATATAACATAATTATGAGAAAGTATCTGGTTATTGTGAGATATGTCGCCAATAAAACAGATATAACATAATTATGAGAAAGTATCTGGTTATTGTGAGATATGTCGCCAATAAAACAGATATAACATAATTATGAGAAAGTATCTGGTTATTATGAGATATGTCGCCAATAAAACAGATATAACATAATTATGAGAAAGTATCTGGTTATTATGAGATATGTCAGCAATAAAACAGATATAACATAATCATGAGAAAGTATCTGGTTATTATGAGATATGTCAGCAATAAAACAGATATAACATAATTATGAGAAAGTATCTGGTTATTGTGAGATATGTCAGCAATAAAACAGATATAACATAATTATGAGAAAGTATCTGGTTATTGTGAGATATGTCGCCAATAAAACAGATATAACATAATTATGAGAAAGTATCTGGTTATTGTGAGATATGTCGCCAATAAAACAGATATAACATAATTATGAGAAAGTATCTGGTTATTGTGAGATATGTCGCCAATAAAACAGATATAACATAATTATGAGAAAGTATCTGGTTATTGTGAGATATGTCGCCAATAAAACAGATATAACATAATCATGAGAAAGTATCTGGTTATTGTGAGATATGTCGCCAATAAAACAGATATAACATAATTATGAGAAAGTATCTGGTTATTATGAGATATGTCGCCAATAAAACAGATATAACATAATTATGAGAAAGTATCTGGTTATTATGAGATATGTCAGCAATAAAACAGATATAACATAATCATGAGAAAGTATCTCGTTATGATGAGATATGTCGCCAATAAAGAAAAGTTATGACATAGTTATGGCAAAGTATCTGGTAGTTATGATATGTTGCCAAAAAAACAGACATAACATAATTATGAGAAAGTATCTCGTTATCATGAATTGTCGCCAAATTATGAGAAAGTATCTGGTTATTATGAGATATGTTGCCAATAAAACAGATATAACATAATTATGAGAAAGTATCTCGTTATCATGAATTGTCGCCAAATTATGAGAAAGTATCTGGTTATTATGAGATATGTCGCCAATAAAGAAAAGTTATGACATAGTTATGGCAAAGTATCTGGTAGTTATGATATGTTGCCAATAAAACAGATATATCATAATTATGAGAAAGTATCTCGTTATTATGAGATATGCCGCCGAAAAAAAGACATAACATAATACAAAAAATCTTTTGACATAGTTATGGCAAAGTATCTCATAGTTTGTAGATGTCGCTAATAAATAATTATGAGAAAGTATCTAATTATTATAAGATATGTCACCAATAAAAAAATGGCATGAATCACGATCAGAACTGTGAAAAAGTTATCAGAACATAATATGTTATTTTAAGAGAGTCATAAAAATGACATGTAATTATGACATAGAACATCTCGTCATTATGAAATATGTTGTAAAAAGGATATTGTGACAGAATGTCTCACGTAATTATGAGAGAACTTCGTTACTATAAGATACATCACTTTGTTACTATGAGATATGTCATAAAAATATGTTTATTAATTATTATTATCATTATCATAATAATATCAGAATTATCAGAAAGTACCTTGTTGCTTAAAGATATGTCTTAAAAAACATGACCAGAAAAGGTCATAATTTCATAATATGTTATTATGACAAACTTTTATAATTATTATAATAATCATAATTATGGCTTTATGCTCTAAGAACGGACTGATGGAGCATATCGCAATTGTTAAAAGGAATCTCATTATTATGACATACTTTGTAAAAAGAGTGTCTTAAATTGTAATTATGACAGAAATAGTTTGTAATTATGAGAATATGTCTCGTATGTCGAGTATGTCATTATTACGAGATATAATGTAGTAAAAACAACAATTGAACATCTCATAATTATGATAAAGTACCTCATTACTATGAGATATGCCATAAAATACAATGTAATTATGACACAATATATTATCGCTTAATTATAATTGTTGTATATACTGTCTTATAACTTAACAATTGAGAGCACACAATTATGTAGTTATGATACGACATATATATATATATATATATATATATATATAGAGAGAGAGAGAGAGAGAGATCATTTTATTATATATAGAAGTATCTCATTATTATTGAGATATTATGTCGTAAAAAGGTCTTGTTGAGGAAATACAGATCACTGATGCTCACTGCTAATGCAATCCGTTTAAAGCAAATTTACCATCACTGTATTTCAAGGGCCAACTCGTGACATGAGCTCACCTCTGAGATTTCTCTCAGCAGGAATCAGCAACAAGACCTAATGGAGCTCCTTTGGGAAACCAGAGGACTGTTCAGAGGACTGTTCAGAGGACTGTGGAACCGGTGGGAAATCCTGTGCCAGGACTGGAGCTGCTGTTAATGTGTGCTAAAGTTTATCAGCACACCTCAGGAAGCCCTGTGGACAAAATACAGTGAAATGGAAAAGTACTGAAGTGACTGCTCCGGAACAGCTGCTTCGAATTAAACTAATAGTGGCTCTCGTTCAATGTTATACTGATATGGCTAAGAGATACACTCACACATACACAATATTATTACTTACTGGAATACTGCAGTGTTTTAACGCTCATGAAATACATGGAGTCTAAATTGCAAAGGTTTGTAAAATATCATGATCCTGCTGTAGAAGCCGTCCTCTTTTCATCTTTTCATTTATTTTCCAGATGGTGTGATGTCTGCTTCCAGAATTGTCCTGGTATTTCTGTGAAATGCTCCATGCGTCACTGGCTGCAACACAAGCCCAAAGCACTACTGATCCATTCCTGTGCTTAACAGTTGAGGAGGAGTTGTTATCATGAAATCCTCAACAAGTTTGATTTCACTTTCATCAGTCCACAGGACTTGCTTCTAAATTGCTTCATGTCTGTTTAGATGTTCCTTGGAAACCTTCTGGCACAGATGCCTGAGACACTTTTACGATAGATTTGAGAAGATTTTTATTACATACCTGTGGAGCATTCTACTGCAAAATCTTTCAGACGTACCACTATTTTACCATCATCAGCATAACAACCCAGAAGACATAGGTAGGCTTACTGGTTGTTCTGGAAAGCATAGCAAATGGCTAGATTTGCATTGCAGATCCTATCAGATCCTGGTTCCTATCACCACCACTGTAAAGAAACTGTAGCCTGTATGATCCTTCACAAGAAACCCACTCTCCATTCCACACCAGACCCACTCTGAGTGAGATTGTCCACATCTCAACCGTTTAACCATGCGGACGAATTTTAAAAACATGGTGAAATTCCCCTTTAAAGAACTAGTCTTAGGGCAAGTCCAGGAAAATACCACAGTATCTCCCAGTTCGTCCTTAGTTCTCTTACATGCTAAGAACTGTAAAATGCAGCTTTTCACCTAATGTTTGTCTAATCTTCTGCACACACACACACACACGGACACACACACACGGACACGGACACACACACCTCCCTTTGAAATAACAGCTGCAGTGGTGCGTTACATTCCCACAGAATTTGTAAATAAAAACTCCCCAGAAAATGTGATCCTGCTTTAGAGCAGGGGCTAACGGGGCCAGTACTGAAAGAGCCTTCCTGTGGGTTCGCTGGCCATTCTGGACCACAGTCACAGTCTGTCTAGACGAAGCGGAACTCAATAGCAGGTACTTCTCTTATGTCCTTATAGACTTAGAGAACCTCGGAAATTGTGTTTTTGTGATTACATATATAAATATATGAACACTCATATTTATTTATTCATTTATTTATATTTCTATATATGTTTTCTCTCTCCATATAGTATTTCATATACCTACCACCATTATAGCATCATCAGCGTAACATGTAACCTAGGCGACATGGGTAGTATTTTGGTATACTATGTGATGTGTGTGTGTATATATATATATATATATATATATATATATATATATGAAAATAAAAAATAAATAGGTATATATATATATCTAACACCATTATAGCATCACAGCAACTTATACATATACAACACAGAATACACAGGTAGTACACTTTAGTATAATATATATATATATATATATATATATATATATATATATATATATATATATATATATAAATAATTGTGTTGTGACACTGGCTGACATGGTGCTGGGAGTGTGTTAGTATGTATTGCGATGGTATAGTGTCCACTCACTGTCCACTCTTTTTGACACTCCTACCAAGCTGGTCCACTCTGTAGATGTAAAGTCAGAGACTGCACAGTTTCTGTCGGTCATCCTCTGGTCCTGTTTTTAGTCCGGCAGTGATGCTGAGGTGTTTAAACACTCCAGCAGCACTGCTGTATCTGATCCACACATACCAGCAGCACAACACACACTACTTACACTCTCACCACCACCATGTCAGTATTTCTGTAGTGCTGAGAATGACCGACCAACCAGTCAAACACTACCTGCTCTGTGGTGGTCAGTCCTGTGGGGTCCTGATCATTGGAGAACAGGGTGAAAGGAACCAGTGGAGACAGTCTGGAATTACTGAATTACACAGTGCTGCTATATGGGAGGTGGAGCTGATATGATGGACAGAGTTCATTACAAACCAGGGGTGGTCATAATGTTCTGATATGACTGATTATTTAATCAAATTACAGAGATCTGAATACGTCTTGTGTGAATGCACATATCTCCACCTATGCAAATAGGATGAAGACTGCAGTCATTATCGGACTGTTCTTACTCTGTGTGCATCTGACCAGCTCCTTACTGATCGGGGCATTTAACGTCCAGACGTTTGGCAACAAAAAAGCGTCCAATGCCACGCTGCTCGACATAATCAGTACAGTGAGTGAAACATCAGTGTTCCTCATACATACAAACACCCACGATCTGCTGTTCCCACTCAAGCCTGTTGTGTGTGCTTTGGTAGGTGGTGCATCGGTATGACATCGTACTCATCCAGGAGGTACGAGACAATGACCTTTCCGCAACTAACCGACTGATGCAGCAGGTCAACATGTGAGTGACTGTGAGTAAACCACACTTATGGACAGTCGAACCTCAGAGAGCCTTTAACACTCCCATCTCCTCACGCTCAGGGGTTCCTCTCCATACACCTACCAGCATATCGTGAGTGAACCACTGGGCAGGACCACCTACAAAGAGAGATATCTGTTTATCTACAGGTATCCATTCATTTTCCATCTGTGTGCTTTTATTATTATTGTTATTATTTAGTTATTTATTAAGCAAAAATTGTAAGGACGTCAGGGTGAGTGTCTGTGTTTCTGCTCATTAGACAGGAGACAGTGTCAGTGGTAAAGAACTTCACCTATGATGACGGGTGTGAACCATGTGGGACAGATACGTTCATACGAGAGCCATTTGTGGTGATGTTCTCTTCCAAATACTCAGGTTGTTAATACTGTTACTGATAGATCACTACTAGTAATACTGCTATTACTAATACAACAACTACTGCTACTGCTATTACTACTAATAATACTACAACTACTGCTACTATTACTATTACTAGTACTACTCCAACTAATGCTACATCTAATAATGCTACAACTACAACTACTGCTACTGTTACTAGTACTATAACTACTAATACTACTACCACTACTGCTACTACTATTACAACTATTACAACTACTACCACTACTATTACCACTACTCTTACTACTATTACAACTACTACTACTGCTACTACTATTACTACTAATAATAATACTATCACAACTGTTACTACTATTACTAATAGTATTACAACTAATGCTGCAACTAATAATGCTACAACTACTACTACTGTTACTAGTACTATAACTACTGGTACAACTACTAATACTACTACCACTACTGCAACTACTACTGTTACTAGTACTACAACTACTACTGATACAACTACTACCACTACTGCTACTACTATTACCACTACTGCTACTACTATTACTATAAATATACTACTATTACTAATACAAAAACTACTGTTACTACTATTACTATTATAACTACTACAACTCATGCTACAACCACTACTGTTACTACTATTCCTAATACTACAATCACTACTGTTACTACCAATACTGTTACAAATACTACTACAACTAATGCTACATCTAATAATGCTACAACTATTGCTACTACTGTTACTACTATTACTAATAATAATACTACTACCACTACTGTTACTACTATTACAAAAACTACTAAAACTAATGCTACATCTAATAATGCTGCAACTACAACTACTACTGTTACAACTACTAATACTATTACCACTACTGTTACTACTATTACAAAAACTACTACCACTGCTACTACTACTATTACTACTAATACTACTACTACTACTAATACAATAACTACTGTTACTACTATTACTATTACAACTACTACAACTAATGCTACAACCACTACTGTTACTACTATTCCTAATACTACAATCACTACTGTTACTACCAATACTGTTACAATTACTACTGTTATATTAATATTACAACCACTACTACCAATACTGTTACGTCTACTACTTCTACTATTAGAACTACTACCAATAATTACAACTGCAACTATTACTAATATTATTACTACAAATAATACTCTCACAACAATTGATATCTGTTGAGATTGACTAACTACTCATACTACTACCAATACTATTACTACTACTACTACTACTACTTCCTAATAATAATAATAATAGTAATTATAATAATGGATTTTAAACAAAGATTGCTTATGATTGATTATGTCTATGATCCATGTTTAATTATATATACTTATGTTTGGGATTCTAAATAATATTCAGTATTTTTATAGTACCAAACAGTATTAAGGACAAAACATACCATATTAAGTTTAAGAATTAGAAGTCATAGACAGGAGCGCATCTGTTGCTGCTGTGTTTAAACACTCCAGCAGCACTGCTGCGTCTGATCCACTTGTACCAGCAGCACAACACACACTACTAACACACTCACCACCACCATGTGAGTATTTCTGCAGTGCTGAGAATGACCGACCCACCAGCAAAAGTACTAGCTGTTCAATGGTGGTCAGTCCAGTGGGGTCTTGATCATTAAAGATCAGGGTGAAAGGAGGCTGATAACAGAGTCTGCAGAGAAACAGATGGATACAGTCTGGAATTACTGAACTACACAGTGCTGCTATATGGGAAGTAGAGCTAATATAGTCACCAACCAGCATGATGTCATTTAAATAATGCTAATCGTTAGCATGACTGTTATTCTTATTATTATTATCATTATTATTATTATCTTAATAAACAGACAATGAAGGGATTACACTTTCCATGCCTGTATTCCTTTCCTCCAGTCGTGCAGAACTTTGTCCTCGTCCCGCAGCACACCTCACCGGACTTTGCGGTGAAGGAGGTGAACGCGCTGCACGATGTGGTGGTCTACACCAGGCAGCACTGGAACACCAATGTAAAATGAATATCATTATTAATTACTATTAATTATGTACTATTATTGGTGGTAAACAAAAACTTTAACCATTCACTTCCAACTATGTTTCAGGACATCTTGCTCCTGGGGGATTTCAACGCAGGCTGTACCTACATCAAAGCCAAGGACTGGCCAAACATTCGACTGTACACGGACAAATCGTACCACTGGTTAATCCCAGACACTGCGGACACTACGGTCACACACACAACCTGCCCCTACGACAGGCAAGCACTGTCCCAACACCAGAGTCCAGAATGGTTGAGTGTACTCTGAAGAAAAGGTGGCCTGCTCGCTCTGATGAAAGGACTGGGAGGCCTAAAGGGCTTCCCTAATGTTGGGTTTTCCCTAATGCCAGCCAACCCTACGCTAACCCACACGGGAGCACGGGGCTGGCTGGAAATAAGTGCATTCATGGTTAATGGTTTGATCTTGTGCCAACCTGCCCAACATGAGGTTGGTTGTGTAAGTATTAAGTAAAAATAATTATTGGCACCCCTTCACTTCTTTTAGAAATTAACCACCTATCCCACGTTTAAAAGGTTGACTATGGGTGCGTCCCAATTGCGTAATAATTACTAATACTAACTATTTTTTTAGCATGAAATATGTAGCTAGTATAGGGAAAGTGTGGTTTGAGTGTGATCTGACCAGAGGGTCAGAACATCTCCAAAACCCGGGCAGGTCTGGGTGCCTACCAAAAGTGGTCCAAGAAAGGACAACCAGTGAACTGGCAACAGGCCCCACTTTTTCCGTCTTGGCGAAAGATACCACAGGACAACCACAGAGGTCTTGTGGAGTTCGTGCCTCAAATGGTCAGAGGGGGATCTACTCACTATGAGGCTGGTGGTGTTAATGCTGTGGCTGATTGGCATATTGGTAATATTGGTGTCTGTTAAAATGTGTTTTTCTAGGATTGTATCCACTGATGACATGATGAGAGGGGTCAATTCTCACACAGCACAAGTCTATGACTTTATGACGGACCTGGGACTAAGCCACAGCTGGGTAAGAAGCTCGCAGTAATGCCTGCCTCTGCAGCTAAGAGACCGTGTGCACGGTGTGTTGACTGCCGTCTTATCTCTCTCCTAGGCCCTGGCTGTCAGCGATCACTTTCCTGTTGAGGTCCAGCTCAAATGACCGGTGCCGAGACTCTGCATGAGCAAAGGCTGCTCAATAAATAAAAATAAATAAATAAATAAATAAACAAAATAAAGCCAAAAAAAGCTCTATACACACAACCGAATGGAAAAAGTTTGGGCACCCTTAGTCAAAGTTTCTCTTACTGTGGATAGTTCTGAAAAGGCAGAAAGGTCCACATTTTAAGCAGGAGCTTCATTTTGGTTGCGCACACATTGAGTTTGAAAGAGAAAAGGTTTGAAAAACTGCAAAAGTTTTGCCACCCCAAGACATTTAAGTTCTCGTACGTACGACATAATAACTTCCTGACCGGTGGTGGTCCAGTGCAGAAAGTTATCTGGGAGAACTGCATCACTGTT
Organism: Salminus brasiliensis; assembly: GCF_030463535.1. Classification (NCBI taxonomy): domain Eukaryota; kingdom Metazoa; phylum Chordata; class Actinopteri; order Characiformes; family Bryconidae; genus Salminus; species Salminus brasiliensis. The sequence continues at coordinate 4,793,671 of NC_132889.1, read as the reverse complement.
AAAAGTTTAAGGTCCTTGAGGAACATTTTGGTGGTTCTTGCATTTAAAACTGTGGAGGAACCTCTTAAGGAACCATTTTGTGGAGGAACCAACACAAATTGCAAAGGCACTTTACACCACCAAAAGCCACAGCAGAGAAAGTTATTACATATGAAATGGCTCTGAAAATGGTGGGATGCCTGAGACACTTTTACGATAGATTTGAAAAGATTATTATTATTATTATTATTATTATTTTTTATCTTTCAGACATAGGTAGGCTTACTGGTTGTTCTAGAAAGCATAGCAAATGGCTAGATTTGCATTGCAGATCCTATCAGATCCTGGTTTCTATCACCACCACTGTAAAGAAACTGTAGCCTGTATGATCCTTCACAAGAAACCCACTCTCCATTCCACACCAGACCCACTCTGAGTGAGATTGTCCACATCTCAACCGTTTAACCATGCGGACGAATTTTAAAAACATGGTGAAATTCCCCTTTAAAGAACTAGTCTTATGGCAAGTCCAGGAAAATACCACAGTATCTCCCAGTTCGTCCTTAGTTCTCTTACATGCTAAGAACTGTAAAATGCAGCTTTTCACCTAAAGTTTGTCTAATCTTCTGCACACACACACACACGGACAACGGACACACACACACACACACGGACACGGACACACACACCTCCCTTTGAAATAACAGCTGCAGTGGTGCGTTACATTCCCACAGAATTTGTAAATAAAAACTCCCCAGAAAATGGGGAAAAAGGGGGTTACAGGGCCAGTGCTGAAAAGCCTTCCTATGGGTTCGCTGGCCTTTCACAGTCACAGTCTGTCTAGACGAAGCGGAACTCAATAGCAGGTACTTCTCTTATGTCCTTATGTCCATTATATCATCATCATCATAAACTTAACATATAACCCAGACGACATGGGTAGTATTTTAGTATAATATGTGGTGTGTGTGTGTGTGTGTGTGTGTGTGTGTGTGCGTGCGTGTGTATACAGACAAAATTGTTGGTACCGCTCTGTTAATAAAAGAAAAACCCACAAAGGTCACAGAAATAACTGGAATCTGACAAAAGTAATAATAAATAAAAATTGGAGAACATGGTGAAAGGAACCAGTGGAGACAGTCTGGAATTACTGAACTACACAGTGCTGCTGTATGGGAGGTGGAGCTGATATGATGGACAGAGTTCATTACAAACCAGGGGTGGTCATAATGTTCTGATATGACTGATTATTTAATCAAATTACAGGGATCTGAATACGTCTTGTGAATGCACATATCTCCACCTATGCAAATAGGATGAAGACTGCAATCATTACTGGGCTGTTCTTGCTCTGTGTGCATCGGGCCAGCTCTGCGAGTAAACCACACTTATGGACAGTCGGACCTCAGAGAGCCTTTAACACTCCCATCTCCTCACGCTCAGGGGTTCCTCTCCATACACCTACCAGCATATCGTGAGTGAACCACTGGGCAGGACCACCTACAAAGAGAGATATCTGTTTATCTACAGGTACCCATTCATTTGCTATCTGTGTGCTTTAATTAATAATGTTATTATTTAGTTATTTATTAAGCAAAAATTGTTTATTCATTTAACTAAATAATTGAAGCCCTGAATGAATAATAAGGGTGACAGGGTAAGTCAGGGTAAGTCTCATTAGGCAGGAGACAGTGTCAGTGGTAAAGCACTTCACCTATGATGATGGGTGTGAACCATGTGGGACAAATACATTCATACGAGAGCCATTTGTGGTGATGTTCTTTTCCAAATCTACTACTGCTACTACTATTACAACTATTACAACAACTACTACTACTACTGCTACTACTATTACAACTATTACAACTATTACAACTACTACTACTACTACTACTACTGCTACTACTATTACTACTAAAAATACTACTACCACAACTGTCACTATAACTACTACTAGTACTGTTACAACTACTAATACTACTACTATTACAACTAATACTACAATCACTACTGTTACTACTAATGCTGTTACAAATACTACTGTTAAATTAATATTACGACCACCACTACCAATACTGTTACTTCTACTACTTCTATTATTATAACTACTACTACCACTACTATTACAACTGCAACTATTACTAATGTTATTACTGCAAATAATACTTTCACAACCATTGAAATCTGTTGATATTGATATAATTACTCATACTACTACCAAAACATTTACTACTACTACTTCCTTTTAATAATAATAACCATAATTTATATAATATAATTATAATTATATAATTTATTATATAATTATAATTATAAATTGTAACAATGCATTTTAAACAATGATTTCTTATGACTGATTTTATCTATGATGGAGGATGTTTAATTATATATATATATATATATATACTGTATACTACTATATATATACTATATATACTGTATCAAGTTTAAGAATTAGAAGACATAGACAGGAGCGCATCTGTTGCTGCTGTGTTTAAACACTCCAGCAGCACTGCTGCGTCTGATCCACTTGTACGAGCAGCACAACACAGATTACTAACACACTCACCACCACCATGTGAGTATTTCTGCAGTGCTGAGAATGATCGTCCCACCAGTCAAACACTACCTGCTCTGTGGTGGTCAGTCCTGTGGGGTCCTGATCATTGGAGAACAGGGTGAAAGGAACCAGTGGAGACAGTCTGGAATTACTGAACTACACAGTGCTGCTATATGGGAGGTGGAGCTGATATGATGGACAGAGTTCATTACAAACCAGGGGTGGTCATAATGTTCTGATATGACTGATTATTTAATCAAATTACAGGGATCTGAATACGTCTTGTGAATGCACATATCTCCACCTATGCAAATAGGATGAAGACTGCAGTCATTATCGGACTGTTCTTGCTCTGTGTGCTATCTGACCAGCTCCTTACTGATCGGGGCATTTAACGTCCAGGCGTTTGGCAACAAAAAAGCGTCCGATGCCACGCTGCTCGAAATAATCAGCATAGTGAGTGAAACATCAGTGTTCCTCATACATACAAACACCCACGATCTGCTGTTCCCACTCAAGCCTGTTGTGTGTGCTTTGGTAGGTGGTGCATCGGTATGACATCATACTCATCCAGGAGGTACGAGACAATGACCTTTCCGCAACTTACCGACTGATGCAGCAGGTCAACAAGTGAGTGACTGTGAGTAAACCACACTTATGGACAGTCGGACCTCAGAGAGCCTTTAACACTCCCATCTCCTTACGCTCAGGGGTTCCTCTCCATACACCTACCAGCATATCGTGAGTGAACCACTGGGCAGGAAAGATTCCACCTACAGAGAGAGATATCTGTTTATCTACAGGTATCCATTCATTTGCCATCTGTGTGCTTTTATTATTAAAGTTATTATTTAGTTATTTATTAAGAAAAAATTGTTTATTTGTTTCAGTAAAATATAAGTGAATGAATGGTAAGGATGTCAGGGTGAGTGTCTGTGTTTCTGCTCATTAGGCAGGAGACAGTGTCAGTGGTAAAGCACTTCACCTATGATGACGGGTGTGAACCATGTGGGACAGATACGTTCATACGAGAGCCATTTGTGGTGATGTTCTCTTCCAAATACTCAGGTTGTTAATACTGTTACTGATAGATCACTACTAGTAATACTGCTATTACTAATACAACAACTACTGCTACTGCTATTACTACTAATAATACTACAACTACTGCTACTATTACTATTACTAGTACTACTCCAACTAATGCTACATCTAATAATGCTACAACTACAACTACTGCTACTGTTACTAGTACTATAACTACTAATACTACTACCACTACTGCTACTACTATTACAACTATTACAACTACTATCACTACTATTACCACTACTCTTACTACTATTACAACTACTACTACTGCTACTACTATTACTACTAATAATAATACTATCACAACTGTTACTACTATTACTAATAGTATTACAACTAATGCTGCAACTAATAATGCTACAACTACTACTACTGTTACTACTACTACCACAACTTTTACTACTATTACTAATGCAACAACTACTGCTACTACTAATAATGCTACAACTACAACTACAACTACTGTTACTAGTACTACAACTACTGCTACTACTAATACTAATACTACTACTACAACAACTACTGCTACTATTACTATTACTAATACTACTACAACTAATGCTACATCTAATAATGCTACAACTACAACGACTACTACTGTTACTAGTACTACAACTACTGCTACTACTAATACTAATACTACTACTACAACAACTACTGCTACTATTACTATTACTAATACTACTACAACTAATGCTACATCTAATAATGCTACAACTACAACGACTACTACTGTTACTAGTACTACAACTACTAATACTATTACCACTACTGTTCCTACTAATACAACTACTAATACTACTGCTACTACTATTACAACTATTACAACTACTACTACTACTACTACTACTGCTACTACTATTACAACTATTACAACTACTACTAATGTTACATCTAATAATGCTACAACTACTGCTACTATTACTATTACTAATACTACTACAACTAATGCTACATCTAATAATGCTACAACTACTGCTACTATTACTATTACTAATACTACTACAACTAATGCTACATCTAATAATGCTACAACTACAACTACTGCTACTGTTACTAGTACTATAACTACTACTGGTACAACCACTACTACTACTATCACTACTGTTCCTACTAATACAACTACTGCTACTACTATTACTACTAATAAAACTACTACTTCTACTATTACAACTGCAACTATTACTAATATTGTACAAATATTTTACTACAAATCACCCACCAGTCAAACACTACCTGTTCTGTAATGATCAGTCCTGTGGGGTCCTGATCATTGGAGAACAGGGTGAAAGGAACCAGTGGAGACAGTCTGGAATTACTGAACTACACAGTGCTGCTGTATGGGAGGTGGAGCTGATATGATGGACAGAGTTCATTACAAACCAGGGGTGGTCATAATGTTCTGATATGACTGATTATTTAATCAAATTACAGAGATCTGAATACGTCTTGTGTGAATGCACATATCTCCACCCATGCAAATAGGATGAAGACTGCAATCATTATCGGACTGTTCTTGCTCTGTGTGCTATCTGACCAGCTCCTCATATCGCTACCAATACTACTATTACTAATAATACTACAACTACTACTACTGTTATTACTACTAACACTACCACTCCTGTTACTACTACTACTTCCTAATAATAATCATCATCATAATAATTATAACAATACATTTTAAACAATTAAATAATTTAAAAAATATATGATTCATCATATCATATGGGATATATCATCAATATTCAGTGTTTTTATAGTTCTAAACAGTACCAAGTTCAAAACATACTGTATCTGTAGGAATACGAATCATAATAACTAAAATTAACTCAATAATACCTCTTTTATTTTTATTTTCACGTTTTCAATTAAATAGCAATGTGTTCGATTCACAATTGTTTGTTTATTATTGTCCACAATCACAACTGCACAAAAGGAATAATAATTCATACTAATTAATCAATAGGAATGCAGATATATGATGATATGATGATAATGGGATGACATCTGCATTGGAAGATATTTGCTTAAAATTGGTAGCAGTCAGATGTTTCGATTTGTTTTGATTTTACTGCATTTGTAACTCATCTGATATAAATGTGGACCCAATGGGACATAATGCAAATCTGACAGTTGGTCAGTTGTTTCAGAGTTGGTAAGGTAATGAATGGACCAATAGAAATGCTCCACAAACAAATTGCATAGGCCCACAATTCCCATATCACTGCAACCCTACTAATCATAACAATACTATTATTATTAATAACAATAATAATAATAATAATAATAATAATAATATATTCCACATTTTATGGTGATTTAATGTGTCTATAGCTACTGCCAGCACAAGCATCTTCCCCTAATGGAAAGGAATAGGTATGCTAATGCTACATGCTAATGTCACTAGCGAGTGATAAAAGTAAGTAGTCACCAACTAGCATGATGTCATTTATATAATGCTAATCGGTGACTATATTAGCATGACTGTTATTCTTATTATTATTATCATTATTATTATTATCTTAATAAACAGACAATGAAGGGATTACACTTTCCGTGCCTGTATTCCTTTCCTTCAGTCGTGCAGAACTTTGTCCTCGTCCCGCAGCACACCTCACCGGACTCTGCAGTGAAGGAGGTGGACGCGCTGCACGATGTGGTGGTCTACATCAGGCATCTCTGGAACACCAATGTAAAATGAATATAATTATTGACTACTATTAATTATGTACTATTATTGGTGGTAAACAATCACTTTTACCATTCACTTCAAACTATGTTTCAGGACATCTTGCTCCTGGGGGATTTGAACGCAGGCTGTACCTACATCAAAGCCAAGGACTGGCCAAACATTTGACTGTACACGGACAAATCGTACCACTGGTTAATCCCAGACACTGCGGACACTACGGTCGCACACATACCCTGCCCCTACGACAGGCAAGCACTGTCCCAACACCACAGTCCAGAATGGTTGAGTGTACTCTGAAGGAAAGGTGGCCTGCTCGCTCTGATGAAAGGACTGGAAGGCCTAAAGCTAGTCTGCTCACTCCTGGCTACACTCACCTCTGCTCTGCTGAGTTGGGTTGCACAGTTGGGTTTTTCCTGATGCCAGCCAACCCTAAGCTAACCCACATGGGAGCACGGGGCTGGCTGGAAATAAGACAACCCAACCAGCAGGAAAGCTGAATGTCAATTCTGGAATGATAGTTAAAAAAGAATGGCAGATAACAATACAAGTGTGGCGTTAATGACTGCTGGAGAACTTACGGTGATGTATGTTGCCATAGCAATGCTTAATCACTTCCTGTTAGTACCAAACAAGGTTAGTTTCAACATTAATGTTTTGTGTAGCGGGGGCTCCGAGGGGTCCAGCGGACTGAGACACTGCCACTGTGACCCGAGGATCACTGGTCTGAATCCTGGGTCATGCTGCTTGCCATCAGCAGCCAGAGCCTGAGAGAACACAATTGGCCTCTGGCAATCTGGGTGGAGGGTGGGGGGAATAGATGGCTCACTTTAACACTACATCAACTCTACATCACTCTGCAAACCTGAGAGACCTGGAGCAGTTGGTAAAGGAGGAGTGGTTCAAAATTCTAGTAGACAGATGTCATTTATGGAAGACAGATGGTTACAGGAAGTGACTGCTTTCAGCTATTGTTTCTAAGGGGTGTTCTACCAAGCTAGGAAGCTGAGGCTGTCAATAATAGCGTCAATCAAGGGGTGGGGTCTACATATTAGACAGGTGAAAGGTCACGCTCTTGGAGGTGATATTTGTGTTAAAAGCAGGAAAAGCTTAAGAATGGGCAAGTTTAAGAATCTGAGACACCGTGACAAGCACCAAATTGGGACAGCTAGATAACTGGAGGGTCAGAACATCTCCAAAACCTGGGCAGGTCTGGGTGTTCCCATTATGCAGTGGTCACTACCTACCAAAAGTGGTCCAAGGAAGGAGTACCAGTGAATCGCCGACAGGCCCTACTTTTACCGTCCTGGCGCCAGACACCACAGGACAACTACGAAGGTCTTGTGGAGTCCATTCCCCAAATGGTCAGATCCATTGTTGCAGCACAAGGGGGATCTACTCAATATGAGGCTGGTGGTGTTAATGCTGTGGCTGATTGGCATATTGGTAATATTGGTGTCTGTTAAAATGTGTTTTTCTAGGATTGTATCCACCGATGACATGATGAGAGGGGTCAATTCTGCACAAGTCTATGACTTTGTGATGGACCTGGGACTAAGCCACAGCTTGGTAAGAAGCTCGCAGTAATACCTGCCTCTGCAGCTAAGAGACCGTGTGCACGATGTGTTGACTGCCATCTTATCTCTCTCCTAGGCCCAGGCTGTCAGCGATCACTTTCCTGTTGAGGTCCAGCTCAAATGACCAGTACTGAGACTCTGAATGAGCAAAGGCAGCTCAATTTAAAAAATGTAATAAAATAAAAGCCAATTAAAGCTCTATACACACAACCAAGTTTGGGCACCCTTAGTCAAAGTTTCTCTTACTGTGTACCGTTCTGAACTGAGAACTGAAAAGGCAGAGGGGTCAACATTTTAAGCAGTTGCACACACATTTCGAGTTTGAAAAACTGCAAAAGTCTGGCCAGCCCAAGACATTTAAGTTCCCGAGATAACTTCCTGACTGGTGGTGGTCCAGTGCAGAAAGTTATCTGGGAGAACTGAATCACTGTTAAAAGTTTAAGGTCCTTGAGTAACATTTGGTGGTTCTTGCATTTAAAACGGTGGAGGAACCTCTTAAGGAACCTTAAAGAAAGTTTTTTTTTGTTTTTTTAATAGAAGAAAAGGGTTCCTTGAAGGTTCCTCCACAATTCTACATTAAAGAACCTCCAATGGATAAACCAACAAGCAAGAAGTTTAAGGTCTTTGTGGAACATTGGGTGGTTCTTTCATTTGAAGTTGTGGAGGAACCTCTGCTCCAGTTTCTTCCCACCTTCCACTTCCAAAATAACACTTGCTGAATTGCCCGTGAAGAAATTACTAAGAACATGGATGAACGAATAAGCAAAATGTTTAAGCTCCTTGAGGAACGTTTGGTAGTTCTTTCATCTGAAACTGCTTAAGTAGAAGAAAAAGGTTCCTTGAAGGTTCCTCAAAAGCACCTTAAGAGGTTCCTCCACAAATTCACATTAAAAGAACCTCCAAAAGGTTCCTCAAGGATCTTATACCTTTAAATAGTGTATGGGATTGCTAGTAAGTCAAATCAACCTGTTTCAGTAAGACCTTCAGTAAGATTTGGCACACTCTGGAGTGGTGGTGAACTGTTCTATTGGGAAGCAACACCTGCACAAACATAACCTTCCTGACCTTATTTCTTTATTTTGAAATGACACATGTACTTGGCTGTAGTAAATAAAAGCTCTATGGTGGTTGCGATGCTGCTCCTGATCAGCTTTCAATAACGACTCAAGCTGAGGTACTGTATGTAACCTGCCCCCAAACTAAAGCCACTTAATCATAGCAGAAACGTGCCCAATGTGCCAAGAAATGGTGCCAGAGCCAATGGGAAAGGTTTTAGTTTTTTTTATTTAAACAAGGCTGTGCTGTTCAAACATAGTCAAACCAGAAGTGCATAACTCTGTAACCTAATACTGTGTTGAAAGCACATCAGCGTAGGTTTGTTTAAAAGAGAAGGCAACCGGATATGAAGGCGCCCAGGCGGCCCAATGTAATTACTAAACAACTGCAAAAGCTGCCAAATAGTTGATGCAAGAAGATCACCACTACGTTAATTCACATCCCAGTTAGACTGAAGACTGGGCATAGTGGAGGCGCAGCAGTGTGTGGTAGAGGGTCCTCTGGGGCGTTTCTTCCCAAGGTTTCCTCCAGGTGCTCCAGTTTCTTCCCACCTTCCACTTCCAAAGTAACACTTGCTGAATTGCCTGTGGAGAAATGACTAAGAAGCTGAAGACACCAAAGACGTAATTTAGGACCCTTATCCTGCTGCCTTCTTGCCTATTTTCCTGCCTTCTTCTTCAGCATCGCCAGGTACATCCCCAGAGACTTCTGGATGGAGTCCTTAGTGATGAAACTGACGAAGGTTTTAACGTCAGCTTCTCTGTTCGCCACCAGTCGGTCCATTGTAGACTTCCTGATCAAAGTCTTGCTGATCTGCCGGGCATGATCTGTGGACATGACAAGCATGACAGCACTAGTTACACTGCTGTTGACTTTCTGCGTGAAAAAAAAAGTGAAAAACAAGTAAGATTCAACAGTCTTCACAGGTCTTCACAGGGCTGTGAAATAGTATCCTCCCCTTTCCAAATGCAAATTAAAACTATATTTAAAACCCTAAAACGTATCACGTCACTAAATTAACCAGGTAACCATATTACCACAACGCCACACCCAGACCTGGTGAACGTAAACAACACTTCAACAGAACCGACACGATGCCAGGCAATCAAACACAGAGAGAAAAGGAGCAGTTTGACCTGGAATTGCCAACCACTTGGTCATAGTTTCAGTGGCTGTGCTGAGAACTTTGTCGCCTGGGACCACCTGGTCCACCAGGCCGATCTTCAGCGCCTCAGGAGGACTATACATCATGCCACCTTGAATGGACAGTTCTGCAACTCGGTGGCCCACCGTGTTCACCATGGTATCCATAAACCTGAGAAACGAATCAGAGAACATTTCCACGTTTCCATTATGCAATCTTTAAAATACAAAATTAAATAAATACATTTTAATTTGTTGGTAATTTGATGTATAAATAGTGGGTATGCAACTTTGGTTAGAGACTGCCATTATATACCTTGTTATTTTGGATGGTCTTCCATCCTTAAATTTTGAAAATTTGCAAAAAACAAACAAATAAGCAAATAAATAAGAATGGAAAAAGCCCCTCAAATATCAAGGTGAATACTGTGAATATCGCAAAAGACATTTTTTTCCTTGAAATGATAACTGCAATGATAACACATCACAGCCACAGTATGCAACGACAATGTAGTGCTTTTTTTGGAAACTTTGTGTGCGCATTTTACTTATAAGCAGGGATGTCTCAATCAGGTTATTTTTGCCCCTTTCTTCTGAAATCAAGGTTATTAAATGGATTTTGAAGGATTGCTGTGAGGATTTCATTGGAGTCTGTGACAAGATCATTGTTAGTGAGGTCAGGATCTATGATGATCTCGCCACAAAAGTACTGGATGGAGCCCCAACCATCATTCCAGTTCTTCCACTGCTTCACAGCTCAATGCTGAGGGATTGTATGCCCCCTCAAGTTCCCTGGTATTAGGCATGGTGCCAATAGGCTCATATTTATCTGCTGCAGAGAGGTCTATTCTATTGGCAGTACTTCTTTACAAGGACTAGAAAAGCTGTGTGCGCATTTGCACGCCAGGTTCAGCAATGGGCGCAACTTGAAGTAGCTGAACACGTTCATTAGGAGGGGTGTCCACAAGTATTTGGACATATCACATATATTAATTAAATTATAATTTATTACATTGTTAGAAACATCAGTGCATGTGCAGGCAGCACTCACCAGAACGGTGCAACGATGCCAAGCTGGGTTTCATTGAGGCCTATCTTGTATTTAGGATTGTCAGCCATGATCCTGTAGTCACAAGACATGCTCATCAGGCAGCCTCCTGCAGGACTGGCGCCCTGAAAAACAAAGTACAGAGATCAAGAACATCAGCAGCAGCATTAGCCAACAAGCTTACTGCACCGTTTGGTGAAGTTCCAACAAGCGCTCGGTTATATTTCCTGGATTAAATTCTGAACTGCTTCCAAGTAGCACAAAAAACGGAATGTGCGAGGACATCACTAATTAATCTACAATCAATTAGCCGTTGCACCCCTTGTGGAAAATGTCAGGATACTGAATAGTACCAACAGTAGCACCGGGCTGTGCAATTCGGAGACCCCTACTGGTTGAAGGAAACTCACATTGATTGCTGCGATCACGACCTTGTTGGAGCCATACAGTTTCAGCCACAGGTCCTGCAGGACCTTCCAAAACGCTGTGCAGTGCTCCGGGCCAGTCCCGTACATATCCATGATGTCCAGGCCAGCGGAGAAGATATTTGGCAGGGCCTACATGAAAACCAAAAAAAGAAACAAGCTTGTAGACACTACAACAGTAACCGTGAGGATGAGGATGGAAGAATGGGGAAGCTTTATAGGAGATCTTGTTCAATCTAATAAATTGAAGTTGGAGGTTTTAAGAGTTGCTATGTAATGCTAAGGTTTCCCGTCTGAATGGCTGAACTCTGCTGCACTGTGCCCTTCAGTTTCCCCATTAGGTTGAGATGGACGGCATATTAGAAGGAAACTGGACGACCTCAGCCAAACCAAATCTTATTTTGGACTTATTTTATTTACCGGTAAGACTCTAGAAAGCCAACCCGAGAGGCAAGGCTAAAAGCGGACAGGCTACAAACTACAACTGTAAAGGGAAATCAGAGTGTTAGACCGCTGAGCCACTCTGAGCCCCAGAATGTAACACGATATGGCTCAGGGGTTGAGAGTTCGAATCCCAGGTCATGCCTCTTTGCCATCAGCAACTGGAGTGTCCTCTACGCATCTCTGGATGGGTAGATAGCACTCTCTCTCATCCCTTGTCTCCTTTAAAAGGAATGTTAGTCTGCACAGTGGACGACTGGAGGATACTTGCATTAAGTCCTTAACACGTCTTAAGCTCCTAATGTCGGGAGCATTGCTAGTGCTAGGGGGACGTGTGACGGGTGGGTTAATCGGCAGAGTCATACTGGGAGAAAATGGGGAAATTTATCAATAATAATAATAATAATTGTTTAATTATAAGAAGAATAACTGGGTGGTAAATAGGCTAGTTAAACTAGACTTCCTTCATACTTACCATTTATACACTGATACTCAAGGATCCCATATTAGAACTGGACAAGCGGTATTCTGCTACCTCTAGAATTAAGAATTAGTCAGTAAAGCACGGGCAGGCCAGGTAATGTGTGACCCTGTAGTGACTTACAGACGTTAGAATAACTCCTCTGCAGCTCTTGTCAAGCTCAAGCTTATCCAAATTGGAGACAAACTCCGTCATGAAGTCCAGACTCATGCTGTTGACTGGAGGACTCTGGAACGTCATCACAGCAATGCCTGCACAAAAACCCCAAAAACACCCAAAGAGGTTTACATTTATTAGAAACCCCTTTTTCTTCTGGCTACTCTGTGTTAGCCCACCTCCACTATCCTGCTGTAGGATTACAACTGAAGCCCACTTGTTATTCATGATTGGTCAGCTACAAGCCCATTCGGTCCTTCAGAAGGTTTATTAGGCCAGACCTGTACTGCTGTCCAGCTGCACCTGGATTCTGGACGAAGTTGATGCATTTCTGCTGCTACTGGTGGTGGGGCCAAAGTAGGATGAAGCAATGTCTCGGGCATGGCTACTGCTCGCAGAGAGCTGGGAGAGACACCCTAGAAGAGATACAAGAGCAGAGAGACCATTAATGAACTTTTAAAAAATAATAAATAAATAAATTTGCTTGGAGGGTCACATGAACTGACCAGGTTCAAACGGGTCAAAGTATGAAAAAACAAATCTATAAAAACAGAGCGAAGGACAGCAAAAGGAGAAATCTGTGGCTTCCAGCTTTCTGCAGAGGATAAAAATGGTCTGTATAAAAGTGCATCTGCGGCCAGTTCATATCTTACACAGCAGAACATGCAACCTAGTGAAAAGCGAAAGAAATTTAATGCAGCCAGCTGGATTTACCCCTGATCTACTGGAACGTCCATATCAAAGCACACAGCACCCGCCTCACTCGGAAAGCCCTCTGCATAGCAGGGAATCCCACCCACCCATTATGCAGCTTCTTCAGCCTGCTGCCATCATGGAGGAAATGTCAGAGTCTCCAGGCAAGAACCAGCAGACTGAGGGACAGCTCAGGCAGCCAGAATGCTCAACTCTCTCCCTGCCCTGCCGCCCCTTCCCCCTTCACCCTCTTAACATACAAACTCCGTACTGAACTCTGCATTATCAAGAACTGGTAATGCACACGTCACTTTATAAGAGTCTATCACCTCAAATTTGCACTACTGTTTATATTTGCACTGACCATACCTGGAGTTTTTTTTTTTTTCTTTAAATCTGCTGCATGTGTCACTTTAATTTTTTTAATGTCATTTTAGGGACTCTATACATATAACTTTATTCATACACTTTATAAATTACATTACGGCATATCATTTCTATGCTTTGTGTTACTTAATATCTATTTAAATGTTTGATGTTTGTTGCACCAAGCGTCAGAGAGTAAGGCAATTTCAAAATGTAATAATCCAAATTCAAAGTGGATCTAAAGGCTGCATTAATGCAATTATAATGAAACTATAGTGAATCTAATTATTTAAGGGGTTACTTGTTTCCAACATAGCTGAGTTGAATTATTATAAAAGTTAGAAGCTAGAAAACAACAAATACAACAACCAAATAAGACAGAGGGGAAATTAAAATATTAAATACTCCATATAAACCACTAAAATTGTAAAAGCAAGAGGGACAAAAATGAACCATAAAGCAGCTAGCTGACCTCACAAGACCTGAAGGCAGCTGCAGTGCCTGCAGTTCCTTTAACTGCCGGTAGGTGAAGTGACCTTTACTCCACATTCAGCTGCTGCAGGGACCCACCGAGGTTTACCAGGAATAAGAAGTGGACTGTGGGAGACTTTGCTGCCTCAAAATTACCCTGGATTATATATATATATATATATATATATATATGAAACTACAGAGACTCGAATTATGTATTAAACTGATCAATACATTGATATTTACAGTGAAACCAGCAGGTTAGGGTCCCGGTATCAGCCATCAACGCCCCCTTTTTTTAATATTTATTATTTTTATTTATTTAACAACGTGGTATTATTGTTAAATGATTTTGACTCATAATAGCGATAAAACAGCATGTTTAATTTAGTAAAGAAAAAAAGTTTTATTAAATTATCTTACGCGACATCAACGTACCCGGATGTAGCTAGCTAGTGCCCTCATCCATGCGCCCAGCCCACTCCTCCACTCTGCAGGGACGTTTCCTGGCTCCAGCAACTTGGAGAAGTCACCTCCACAGAGCTTATAGTGGCGATGCCTTTCCATGGCGGTTGTGCATACATAACTAAATGCCTGGGTCAGTCATGGGTGCACCGTTTAGCAGCTAGCTATAGCTACCTATAGCTGAACCCACAGGACCGAAGGCAGCTGTTGTGCTGCAGGGGCAGCAGTGAACTTTGCTCCACATTCAGCGGCTGCAGCGACCTACAGAGGTTCATTAGGAATAGGAAGTGGACTGTGTATGAAAGTGCATGAATTCCCACTCGAGAATTCACCATGCGAAGTTAATAAAAACTCAATATCAACAAATACCAGCCACTTAAAAAGCCGCTGCAGAACCCAAACCCTCCAAATTGCAGAACTGGAGTCAGGTTAAAACACAAATGAGGGGAAAAATAAATAAAAATAAAAATAATAATGATAAACGAACTTACTGGGAGACGCAAAGCGCGCTGCTTGTCTCAGCAGTGAAGCCATGTCTGTCTGTGAGACAGAAGCAAGCCTCAGTCCGGTGACGTCGACAAATTACTACTATCCTCGAATCGGATTGGAGGAGAGATAAATCAATCACTCAGACAGCCAATCACAAAGAGAGAATCAGAAGGCGGGAGAATGATCAATTACCTTCGTTTACAATATAGAGTATACAGGATACAACATGTTAATAAAGGTAATAAAATAATAAAAGTAAATAAAACATTTAAAATGGTAACGAAAAAAAAATCTAAAAACAATTAATATATAAAATATATAAAAATAAAATAAAATAATACATATACAATATATATATATATATTTAAAATATATATATAACATATAATAATACATATAAAAATATACAATATATATATAAATGTATAAAAAAAAAATAATAAAGTAAAATAAAAGTAAAAATAAAAATATATTTAATAAAATAGAGCAGAGATCCCTGTAATAAATTCCTGGTGCACTGTAGACCCGATTCCCCCAGTTCAGCAGAAGGGGCAGAACCGTACTAACTTCAGTAGATTTTTGAAGCATCTGTACTTTACTTGAGTATTTTATTTGAGTATTTATTTTTAATTTCTAATCCCTATATTTTACAAAACTTAACGTTTTTAATTAAACTGGTTTTCATTGCACTATTTTTTTAATCAGGCAGCTAACGGCACATGCTGCTTTTAGTAAATCTGAATCTGTCATTTGAATTGAACTGTCGACTGCATAGTGCAGGTTGTTCATGTGAGTTCCACCACAACTCAGCTGCTCCACTTAACGAAAAGACAGGGCGCGATATACGTCCTGCAGACGTCACCCTATCACCTCATTCTGAAGTGTAACCCTGCCCTCTTAACATATACCAGAATAGTTGTACAGTATTGACTGTATCAGTCTAGTTTGAGGGGGAGGGGCGCTATATTGCCCTAAGTGGAACAACCTGGAGAACCTGGGTTGCTTTTCCCTTCAATGTACTGGGAGTTCTAAGCCATGTCTCGTACACCAGCCAGTTACATCAAAATACATGTAAACGCCCACGAGAAGGTAGCCTGGAGGGAATGACAACACACTGATGGTGAGTAAAGGGGGGGGGGGAGGGGAGGGGTCACAGCCAGTATGCAAATAAAAAGAGCCAGGAGCCAATGGGAAAAGTGATGAGTTTTTTTATTTTATTTAACAAGGTTTCGCTGTTCACACATCAGGCAAACCACCAGAAATGCATGACTTTTATGAAGGTCCAGTTTTGTGATGGAGTTAGCTTTATAGTCCAGTGAAACTTTCACTGTGGTGAAAGCACATTACCATGGGTCTGTGAAGAAAAGGCAACCGAAAATGAAGGCGCCCTGGTGTTTAATTAACAAATCAACTGCAAAAGATGCCAGAAAATCAATGCAAAAAAAGTCACATTACATTTTAGGGGTTATTTAGAACTGGCTTCATGGTGGAACAGCAGGTAGCCTGTGCCGTACGGCCCCATGGTCCTTTGGTCACTTCTTCCCACCTTTTAAAAACACTCCACATGTAGGGCTGGGCTGAAACTGGTGCCTTGTCCAAGTGTTATTCCTGCCTCACACCCAATGACGTATCGATGGAGTGAAGAAACGACTGAAATTGAAGGCATCCAAACACAATTTAGTTCTATTTCCCTGCCTTCTTCTCCTTTAGCTTGGCCAAGTACGTCCCGAGAGACTTCTGGATGGAGTCCTTGGTGACGAAACTCGCAAAGTTTTTGGCGTCAGCTTCTCTGTTCGCCAACAGTCTGTCCATTGTAGGCTTCCTGATCAAGGTCTTGCTGATCTGCCGGGCATGATCTGTGGACCAAACACATCGCAGCATTAGAAGAAACCAGAGGGAAGAAAGAAGTACAGTATAATCTGAGCCGCCAACTGGCCGGCATTCCAGGCTTCATAACTTCAGATCCGTTTAACTTACAGACCTGATGCACATTATAACTTAGTGATGCCAATGTTTTTTCAGAGGAAAGCCTTCATAGAAAGCTGCTAAATGGTGTAATGTGCTCATTTCTGACGTGATCACATTGCCCTACATGCTGCCTAGTGTCACATGGCCTCAGTCCAAGCTCTTTTTCTCTGTACAGGATAAATGAAGCCAACTATGTTTATATTTACAAAAAACTAATTAATTAATTACATCAAATAAAGCACAAATACCACTACTAATAATACTACAATATAATATAAAACTGAAGAGTTAATGAGCTCTATGTATTTTGATTTGCGATCATTGATCAGACACAAGGGCTCCAAATATGTCCACAGCACTAGACATATTCGGAGTACTAGACAACTTTATAAAGGTGTGCGCTTCGGGGCTTAAGGGTTAGGGTGAGAATTGGGACAGGGCCAATGTGCTGCTCTGTCTCTTGGAAAAAGAGAGACGCCAGCTAGATTTCCCCTAACTAACCATATGCCATTGACTTGTCGAGTATTCATGAGTAATCCAGCTTAGAAAACAGCCCAGATCAGTGAGTCCCCCCCCTCCTCTGTCTTGCAGGAACATGCTGCTGTTTATTAAGCAGGTTTTGAACACTTCACAAGTCCCCTCAGAGAGAGAGAGAGAGAGAGAGAAAGGGAGAGAGAGGGGTTCTGTGTCTCTGTTTGGATGGGTCTCCCTTGTGTCCTTGCAAACAAGTGAGATCATGTGACCAGCTGCACTGGCGTGATGTAGGCTGAGCAAGGCTGATTGTGCTCTCTCGGGGCCTCGGCTGCCGCTGGCTAGACATGATCTATATAAATATAATAAATATCCATGTCCTTTTAATGAATTATTGGATTTTCACCCCTAATTTCTGACATCGGCAAACTCTTTGTCTTCTAGTTGAGGTCGAACAGAGAAAAATTCTGCATCTGCAAACTTTTTGAACCATTCAAACATTTCTACTGCAGATCAAATACAGAGAGAAAGAGGATCAGACTGACCTGGAATGGCGAACCACTTGGTCATAGTTTCGGTGGCTGTGCCAAGAATTTTATCCTCTTGGACCACCTGGTCCACCAGGCCGATCTTCAGCGCGTCTTGAGGACTGTATGTTACACCATACTGAACAGATAGCTCCGCTACTCTGTGGCCCACGGTGTTCACCATGCAATCCTTAAGCCTGAGAAAGGTGTCAGACAACAGTTTCCTTAGATGTACTTCCTAAAATACAAAAATAGTAAATAAACTGTTCAGCGCACGTGCTGTCAAGAACCGACTTGACTCACCAGAACGGTGCGACGATGCCAAGCTGCGCTTCGTTGACGCCTATCTTGTATTTAGGATTGTCAGCCATGATCCTGTAGTCACAAGACAGGCTCATCAGGCAGCCTCCTGCAGGACTGGCACCCTGAAAAACAAAGTACAGAGATCAAGAACGTCAGCAGCACCAGCAGCAGCTAGCAAACCCTAGAGTGGAAGGTGGAGGTTAGTGCACAGTTGATATGCTGGTAACACATCATTCATTAAAAATCAGCACTGATTAATAACAAGCATGTTACAGCGACAATAGAGGTCTAATCAATTACATAGTTGTGTTCCTTTTGCCAAAACATACATTTTTTATGCCGTTCTGGCACTTTACATGCTCTCCAAGACCTGACTGGTGATCCAGGCCTTTTTAATGGATCAGGTATCAGCTTATAAAGTTTCGATCCACCTCTGATCCTTAGGTTTGAAGGTATGTCAGGTTTGTATAGACTGTTATAGATGTTAGTAGACCACTATGTAAAGACCCCTACTGGTCGAACTCACATTGATGGCTGCGATCGTAATCTTGCTGGAGCCGTACAACTTCAGCCACAGGTCCTGCAGAACCTTCCAGAACTCTTCACAGTGCTCAGGGCTCCTCCCATACATGTCCATGATGTCCAGGCCAGCAGAGAACACATTGGGCAGGGCCTACATGAAAACCACAGGAAGAACCAAGCTTGCAGACACTACAACAGTATTGCTAAGCGATGCATGCTCTTCCCACGAATGCGTTCGGAAGAACGGACAAATTAATTTAACCTAATAAATGTAGGTTGGAGTTTAGAGTCTCCTCTAAACTACGCAACTAAGGCGAACCGTGCTGGTGTAGTCAACAGGAACCAGTGCTGGTAGATCACCATCACCTCTGCTGTAGGTTGTGGCCTACGGTTCCTATTAGATTAATCACGATAGCTTAAGTCAGGTTTAAGTGCTTTCATTAAAAACAGCTCATTTTTAAAGGTGTCCTCAATGCATAGTTGATAATTAGAGTTCGGTACATAGATGTGACGGTGTTTGAGGTTCATGGTGTTCCAGCAGATCTAAAACAGAGCTGTAAAACAGGCCAATTCCAAAATCCAAAAGGGGCAGACAGGGATCCTCGCCAGCCGACGTCAGCCTTTCCCATCTCTTCTCTCCATCGCATCCGCTCCATCGAAAACATACTGGACTACCTCAGCTGAACCCGTCTGGAGCTTGGTAACAGAACATGCTACAGTCTGTGGGTTCTAGGAGCCGCCGCTAAAGCATTATTGGGTAAAGCATGGGCAGGCCAGGTAGTGCGTGACCCCGTAGTGACTTACAGACGTTAGAATAACTCCTCTGCAGCTCTTGTCAAGCTCAAGCTTATCCAAGTTGATGACAAACTCGGTCATGAAGTCCAGACTCATGCTGTTGACTGGAGGACTCTGGAACGTCATCACAGCCACGCCTGCGCAAAAAAAACAAAACAACAACAACAACACCCCCACCGAAAGATGTTTAATACATTTATTAGAAACACCTTCTACTTCTGGCTGCTGTATGACTACAACTGAAGCCCACTTGTTATTCATGATTGGTCAGCTACAAGCCCATTCAGTCCTTCAGAAGGTTTATTAGGCCAGACCTGTACTGCTGTCCAGCTGCACCTGGATTCTGGACGAAGTTGATGCATTTCTGCTGCTGCTGGTGGTGGTGGGGCCAGAGTAGGATGAAGCACTGACTCTGGCATGGCTTTGGCTCGCAGAGAGCTGGGAGAGACACCCTAGGAGAGATCCAAGAGAAAAGAGACCATTAATGAGCTCAAGTTGTTCACCTGCAAACACACTTGACCAGCTTGCATGACCTCCATAGAAAAGGCACCGCCAGTAGAGGTCACCCTGTCCTATGCCAAGTGTCCCATCAACTACAGCGGTACAAATCTGAGCCACAGCACTCCAGCCAGTACCTTCGGTATGAGCTGGGATGGCGTTTGTGATCCAGAACCTAGAACTGGATCTCACCACTGCTGTAGTGGCTTGAAGCTATCAAACGGTCACAGCAATGTCCCATCGTAGCGTAAACAACCTTGATTTCAGTGTCTACAAACTTTTATGGTGATGCTATATTCACTCCTACTAAAGTTCCTACTAAAACAGCATGTCCAAAAGTTTGTGGACACTCATTCTAAGGATGAATGCACCCATTGCTCACACAGCTTGTCTAGTCCCTGTAGAGAAGTACTGCCAATAGAATAGGACTCTCTGGAGCAGATATTGGCACCATGCATCCTAATGATCAGGCATGGGTTAGAGGGGGGGGGGGGAGGAAGCCCCCCAGCATTGAGCAGGGGAGCAGTGTCTGCAATTACCCAGCAGCCACTGGGCAGAGGTGAACTTTGGTCCACATTCAGGGGCTGCAGCTGCAGGGGGACTGTCTGGACTCTTACTTTACCTTTCTAACCCCAAAAACAAATGTCCTGCGTACAGAAACAGCGAGAAATCACGACAATAATGGAGCATTTCTGGCAGTGCCTTATTAATAGGGTTAATACGGTTCCGTTTAAAGTTCATACAATTTCTGCACAGGTTTCTAATAAAGGACACGTCGGCCAACCATAACAGCAAACTTTTGGAGAATTTGTGGTCACGTAAAAGACCTGAAAACTTACTAGACGACGCGAAACGCGCTGCCTGCCTCAGAGGTGAAGCCATTTCTGTCAGTCCGAAAAACTGAGCCTCGGTGACGTTGACAAACAACGACCACCGTACTCGAATTTGATTGGAGATAGCATCGATCAATCACTCCGACAGCCAATCACAACACGGAACTCCGAGGGCGGGAGAATAATAATAATAATAGATGGTTCTCTGGGATTTCTGTGTTATATTAAGGCTCTAAACAGAGCCGCAATGCACGTAGAATCCATGTTCTCAACTTTTTGCATATTCTCAGCCGCTTTTTAAAAGATATGCGCTTTCCGTAAAGCGCGCTGACACTGACCTGTAGGTGCGAGATCACGAACAGACAGACGGACAAACTCTGAACCAATCAAAATCTTCCTTTCACCTGGAGCGAGCGAAATAGGCGGGCAAACTCAGAGGCGGAGCCAATCAGAAACGCCATTTCCGCCGGGGGCGGGACAACAGGTTGTCAATATCTCGCGTTTTACTTCTGCGGTTTTTACTGATCATTTTTATACGTTTATTTTTTACTGCTAACTCAGTAAAGACAGAACCTGATGCTCTCAAGGGTTGTCTAGCTAGATTAGCTAACTCTGGCTAACTCTGGCAGTAGCACTGAAAAACGTTTAGTTAAAAAATGTTAATATTGGTAAATGTATTAATAAATAACTATGCGTTATACAAATACCAAAAAAAAACGAATTAATTAATAGCATAATTAATTTCCAGTTTAATTAATTATGTGTTTTGTCCCCCAAGACAAAATAATAAATACACCGGAAGACGCCACACCGCCTCTGCCCGCTAGGTGTCAGCAGCGCAGCAAAACAAAGCCGCTGCTCAGAAGTGAAAGTTAATCACACAAAGCAAAACAATTTTGCATTTATTGCAAACGCTTATGAATATATAAATAAACAAACGATAAATAAAATAAACGATTATGATAATGAATTCAGCGACGCGAACTAACTCAACCAACGGCTTGCAAAAGTTCCGCTCATGGTTTCCCACCCGTTTTTAGACGGGCCCCGCTCTGATTGGCTAGCGATTCCGGCTCGTACGCAGTTGACCAATCGTTCTTGAGAGAGTGAGCGACGTGCCAATCAGAACGCGCAAGAGGCGGTGCTAGTGTGAATGCGGGTGGGAAAGAAAAAAGAACGCGCACCATTCACTCAGCTATTTGAGAGAGACCTACATCAACAAGTCTGAACAGGGCGAAGAGGTGAGAGTGTTTTTGGTGTTTTCTGTGTTAAATTCGCGAAAATTGTTAGTTTTTTCTTGTGTTTATGAAGGAAAATATTCATGATTGAATATGAAAAGTTTAAAGTGTTTAAATAACTTAATTAGGAGCAAAGCTTCAGGACAGGGAGTCAGTTGGTTCATGACCTGCATGAACCGACTCAGTTTCAGGACAGGGAATCAGGCCCTGATGCATTATATGATGCATATAACAGATATAATAGCTTATGTCATTGCCTTCAGAGGGCTTAGATGATTCATATTTACCCAGAGTTGTAAAAAAGTTGTAAAAAAAAATTATTAGCAAATTGATTTGATCATTATTGATTTTAATATGACTCTGTTGGATGGACTGCATTGCACTATAACCCTGATTAATCTAATAAGAATCATATCTAGTCCCTCAGTCCGGATGATAATGGTGCGGCTGCATCTGCATTACTGTTAAAACTGCACGCAGCATTCGTGATTACTAACCAGTGTGAATGCCGTAGCTAACCACATCCTCTTAATGCTTTTGAAAGAAGATCCTGTTCTTGATATGCGAGTCTGACAAACTGGCCTCTCCTCCCCTTAAATTCCTCTTTTTGGTTCACCTTTACTGCAAGCGAAGGGCGGAGTGAGTACACTGCCATGCAGGGCAACCTGGTCCAAGAAGCAGGCCTGGGACTGGAAGGTTCGGTGCTATTGAGCGAGGCACCTAACCCTCAGTTGCTTCCTGCATTCTGGGGTGGCTGCCTGCTCTAAGTGTGTGTGTGTGTGTGTGTGTGTGTGTGTGCTCACAGTGTGTTTTAACCTGATACTGTCAAAAGCAACTTTACAGAAATCTGGAATAGAACAGAAAGTAACACTGGGAGGAACCAAGACTATGCACACATTGCAATGATGATGCTGAAACTATATAATCTGCAGCCCTATATAATATTAGTAACGCCCATCATATATCCAAGCCCAGCAGAGATAGGTATGTTTGAAGGTATGGAGTGTAGCCGATGCCAGGATTGGGCTGTAGGGAACTGGACTGAGGCAGGTAGGAGAAGACCATCTAAGGTCAGTCTTGGTCAAACTAAAGGGTCTTTGGATTTATGGAGTACAGATAACATGAACTTTATCAGAGCGTGGCCGGCGATTCCAGTAGATCTGACGATAACAGTCGAACTAGAAGGAGAGAGCCAGAAGGTAACACAGACATGAACGCCCCCTGAAACACTGGATATCTGCGGTGGAACGAAAGCACCGACATCCATGATTCCCTAGATCTGCAACCTTTTTCTAAGGGGAAACATTAATTATTACCAAAAGCTTGTTGTCCTTTGAAGATCATGTTTCCCATGGTTCTCTCCTAGTTTGCTGAAGACAAAAGGCTACTGGTCAAAGTCATTTTGTATCCCAGCATTGTTGCTAAAGCCAACCCCTTTAAAGCCTCCTGTGGCACTAAAACGTTAGCACTAGACCCTTTAGGTCCTGTAAGCTGTGAGGTAGAGCCTCCACGAATCGCATCAATAAGCCTTGAGTGCCCATGACCCTTTCTTAAAGCACTTTTGGTAAGTACTGACCGCTGCATACCAGGAACAAACTAGAAGATCTGCTCGATGCTGTGGCTGTCTAGCCGTCATAATATAGCTCTTGTTAAATTCTCCGATAATTCTCAGATTCTCACGCTTGACCATTTTTCCTGCTTCCAACAACACATCACCTTCAAGAACCGAAGAACCGTTCGCTAGCTGCATAATATGCTGATTCAACCCCTTGACAGGTGCCGTTGGAACCAGTCAGTGGTTCTAATGTTATGGCTGATTGGTGTATATTTACACATAGCTGTCTATTCAGCTTAAGGCGGTTACAATGGGTGTTTCTTTTTATCCTGGACTGCTTTTGCAATACCGGGAAGCCAGTCAGAACAGACATGAGCAGTTCCACATTCAAAAACAAGAACTTACTCAGACAGGAACCAACAGAACTCACGGTTCTAGTTCACTTTTCACGGCCTCGAGGCCGCAGGAACTGTCATTTCATAGTTTTGTTATTTTATGAGATCTCAAGCCTAGTTCTACGTTCTCTCTTCAGAGCGTGAACTAGCGCATTAGCTATCTTGCTAACTCTGGCTCACATGGAATTATAAATATTAAGTGTATAAATGTTGAGTCCCACAGAATCATGTGTAGAGTTAAGCAACGTACATATTTTTATTGTTTATGAGCAAAAACACTCATACTGTGGCTGGTGGGTGGTTGGTGTGGCGCACCAGATAACACCACTACCTGCCACTGGGCTACCACACCATGTGGGAGACTGGGGTTCGATTCCCAGTCTGGGTGACTTTGCTGCACTACACCAATAAGAGTCCCTGGGCAAGACTCCCAACACCACATTGGCCCACATCTGTAATACGAGTAACCCTGTAAGTCGCTCTGGATAAGAGCGTCTGCTAAATGTAATGTAATGTAATGTAATGTAATGTGGCTACTAGCATAAATGCTAATAGCATTAGTGCTAGCTTTTAGTGCTCATTTCTATTCATTCATTATGTGCTAGTTTCATTCAAGAGAAAATTACTGATAATTTGATATCTGCACCTGGAGGACTTCAGTTCAGCTGGTTCTTCTGGTCTCGTAAATCACCCATATGGTTGCCCTTGCATTCCTTACATAATTGCCACAGATTAAAAGTGTTGGCCTTCATAAAGGAAGTATGACGTTTTGCATAGAATATAAGGAGGTTAATCAAATGCTAGGTAGGCTGCATAAGCTTAGTGCAAGACATTTTAATACTACAATGTAAAAAAAAGTATTGGGACACCTATACATTACACCTGTTACATTTACAGGAGCTTTTATGGGAGCTTCCCATTCTAAATCCACAGGCATTCATATGAAGCTGGTCCCCTTTGTAGCTCTATCTATTAAAAAGTAAAAGATCCTTAGGGAATGTTTGGAGGTTCTTTAGCTTGAAGCTGTGAGGGAACCTTCTAGTGTGCTTTGAGGGACCTTCAAGAAAGCATCTTAGGAGGTTCCTCCACGGTTTTAAACTGAAGAACTCCTCAAGAAACTTATTTTTAACAGTGTAGTACAAACATGGTTCTTTATGGAACCAAATTTGGTTCTTCTGTCTTTGATTTTAGGGGCCCGTAACTGAAAATTGTGTTTGGGTATTTTGGCAGAATTGTGACTGTGAGTTGTGGGCCCCAATGTAACATCTTTTCATTGGGCCCAAAATCCCTGGCTGAGCCTCTGTTGGGGATGATGTAGAATATGAGGCCTACAATAACTATACCTATTAAAATAGGTTCTTTAAGGGTTCTTTGACAAAGACAGCGGTTCTGTACAGAACCTTGACAACTCAAAGAACCTCTTGGATGCTTATATAAATAGTCCTCTTCCCAGTTAAAGTCCTTCACTTTGGTGGAAAGTTAGTGGCATTGCTGTATGCTGACAATCTTGTCACAGATCTGTGTAGGATATGGTGTAATATCCTCTCAGTATGCCGGTGTTGCAGTTTTGCATGGGGTGACCCACGCTGTGTGTAAATCGGTTGGGCGTGTGCAGTAAAGGCCTTTATGGCCGAAGTGATCTGCCTCCATCAGCAATATAAGGAATCTATCACTCTTCTACCGAAGCCTCCAGAGAATCCAGAAATAATGGGCATTTTATGAAGCCTCATTTAACACCGGCGGGTTTAAAGGGCTGTAAAACCAGAGACTTTTCTTTTCGATGCCTGCGAGCCTCATATTGATGAGTGCAGTGGATGACAGATGTCACGCCATATTAACGCCTCCCGGTGTTTACGTAAGGCCTATAAAAGCTTGGATAGACCTGTGCTGAAGTGCTGAGAGTAGGGCTGTCACTATCGAGTACATGTTATAAGATAAATCTTTAGGTATTGATTATATTGATTGTAGCACGCAGGACTACATTATTTTACAGATTAATTTAGTAATATAATAAGATATAACCTCACCTTGAGTGTGGTAGTAACTTCACGCTCCTGCAGATGGCGCTGCATGAGGATGATCGGGCTATAAATACCTGCGGTGTGAGAGAGTGAAGGAACTCATACTTTGAGAAGAGTGCAGTCGGTGTAATTGCATTTGGGCATGGCCAAAGACCATAGTGTGAAGGAAGTAGCTGCTGAATCTGCAGGTGCATGGAAGCATGCGGTCATATGGGTCTACCAGCAGTGGCAGAAATGTCTCGTCAGAATTGCGTCCAAAAGACGAATCTGATGGACGGGGACTGTCGGCGGGTTTCACGGCCGCATTCCCATGACTAGCAGAGCCACCATGTTCATGTCTGAAGTTGCCATTGAGTTTTACTGTTTCACCTTCAGCTTTGACTAGAGTGTTCTCAAGAGGGCGGGGTTTATGTACATTTTGGGGGTGTAACCTTAACAAAGTAAAGACTGTGATGTAACAGTTTTGGGGTTTTGGAATCGGCCCGTTTTCCAGCTCTGTTTGGTGGTTTTCCTGAAGGGACAGCAGTGTTTAAGGTTGTTCCATTGTAAAGCTCCTTTAAAAACAAATAATCACGACGACCCTAGCTGAGGCCGACGTCCATCCAGGATGTTGTTGTCATGTTTGTTTTTATGTCCAAGCAAAGACCAGCACTGTCTCTGTTTTCACAAACAAACAAGTGTTTCTGAGAAAGACTCCCCCCCCCCCCCCCCCCCCCCCCACCCCCAATACGCAACATAGTTCTCACACGGCTGGTTGTGACAATGCCTGACAGATTGTGAAGAGGAAGTCGTGTACATTACTGGCAGGCCTTGATAAACAGGACCTCTGTGTATTGATTGAAATGACTTTTTCACTTCCGTCCCGGGACGTTCTCAGGGCACGCTCAAGTGGCTGAGCTAAAGGGCTTCAGGGCAGACGTGCACATCGGTTACAGATATTGAAATTTGAAATCACTCTTTGGGATTTTTTATGTTTGCTTACGGAAAGATGGAAAGCTTGCTTTCAGAAATAAGCAGAAAAGTCACTGTATGGTTTAAGGGGGCTGTAAAAGGCGACAGTTTTGCTTGTAAACAAATGAAATCTCAAGAATGTAGTTGGTAAGTCTTAAATGCTGACCATTTACCACATTGTAGAGGGTCCATATCATGAAAGGGGAACTCTGTCTGTTGACACAGTGCTTGAACAATGTAAGAGTATCAGAATGGTCCATATATAACAACTAAGAGACACAAAACAGCTTGTTCTGCATCTACTGTTTTTCTGATGTCATAAAAACCAACACATTTACATATCTGTCTATAGAGGGTATGCATGTGACGTCAAATGTGGCGGGAGTTACCGCAGCCTCGTCCCCTGAGCAGTAAAAAGACCTGGCCGTGTTAGCGTTCAGTGTGAAGGCCGCTAGCACAAACAAACGGGACAGAGCTGTGGTGCTATTTGCTGTGCATAAAGAATCAGGAATTCATAGCTTCATTTTACCGAAAAGCAGAATTCTCTGAAACGTCTGGAATCCAGGCTCAACAGTTGCAGCTTGCAGCTTGCCGAGCCCAGGAATCGAACCCACAACCTTCTTATCGATAGCCCAGCGCTCAAACCGCTGAGCCACCACTGCCCACTGTAGTTGCAAATTTAGCGACATGCTAAGGTCAAGTAAAAGGGAAAGCTACAGTGAAAATTTACATTTACAGCATTTAGCAGAAGATTTAATCCAGAGCGACTTCAAATTCAAAGTTTAGACACGACTAAACACAAATCAATATGAAGACCATAGTCCTCTACTAGTCACCCAAGTCCTCTCAGAAGAGGAGGGTCTTCAGTCTGGGTTTGAGGACAGCGAGCGTTGGACTCTGCTGTTCGGACACCCAGGGGAAGCTCGTTCCACCACTTCGGTGCAGGACAGAGAAAAGCCTGGACGCTCGTCTTCCGTGGATCTTAAAGTATGGCGGGTCGAGCCGAGCCGTACCTGAAGCTGGAAGGGCTCTTGGGGCAGATCAGGGTTTTGACCGTCGCCATCAAGTACGGAGGGGCTGGCTGGTCCAGTCTTGGCTTTGTAGGCCAGAGTCAGGTGTTTGAATCTGATGACCTGGGGAGCAGCTACAGGAAGCTACAGTGAAGAGAAAACGCAGCAGAGGAGGAGGAGCTGAACATGGCTGAACGTAGAAACGTAAAAGACGACCCGACCCGTGCCGCTGCATTCACTCCATTCACTCGACCCTGTGCTCTCAGATATGAGGCTTCTCCTCTAAACGGGTGTGATTTGAGTGCCAGCAGATAGCCGTTTGTTTCGTTCACGGTTTGGTCGTTTCCCCTAATAATAAAGGCTGCAGACTGTCCAACGGAAGGGGGCGTGTTCCAGCTAGAGTACTAAAGCTACACCCATTTACACAGTTCTAAAGAGTGTTTTAGTCTAGACTGCTTTTTGAAGGAGGTGTGCCAATTAGAAGGATGCTCATTTACTGTCTTAAAGGTACAGTAACCAAAACAACCAGTTTAATTCTAAGTGCTAACGAGAGGTTGGAAAATGGCCAATGCAAAAATGAATACCCACTATTTTTAGTACATGAACCCACAGTTGGGCCTTGCATTTGGTAGCAATGTACAATATGCTATATGGCACCACACAGACCGTAACACTAGCTGTGTGCACTGTGGTGAGCTTCAAACAGCAACCTCATCTCACATCCTGTTTGTGCAACAGTCATGCATTTCTTGATCGGTGGAGGAAACGAGTGTCTTGCAGGTGAACATGCTTGCTGTGTTCTGTGTGATATGTATATATTTTCAATTCTGTCTAGAATTTTATAATCTTTTCATTTTCTTTTAATATTTGTAACCAGCATTTACAAATTACTGCATTTACGCCTGTGTACCAGTGTAGCAGTACATATTTACAGCTATTATTTAAATATATATTAGAAATAACAGAAAAAACAATTACTAATTACTTACCAATTGCCTTTCACAAGAATTTCAACTTCTTGCTTGTGTTTATACTAACCCGCTAAACTGGAACATTAGATCTGTAGAACTTTTTAAAACTTAAAAAAATATTATTAGATCTTAAAGACATCTTTGTTAGCAACCAAACCAGTCAGCTTGTATTTAGTTTTCATCTTAAATTAATGTGGGATAGTTTCTGTGGACTGTGACAATCGCTCTGAAAGCTCTACAGATTACATTGCAAGTGGCGATTATCAGGGGCCCAAGCACTCCACTCCAGTATGAAACCAGTAGTGCATCTATAGTGGCAAAGTTTGTAGACTGGCTTTCTTTATGACGGATGTGGGTATTTCAAAGGAAGATGTCCACCACCCTTTGCACAACTTGACTTTTGGTGAAAAACATATGTAGAAAGTGAAATACTTAGCAAACAGGACATGGACTAGTGTAGTTGCACCACAGCATTTACGCCTATATACCAGTGTAGCACTTATTATTGTAATAATATCACAAAAATAATAATAACAACTACAGAAATGTAGCAATAATGAACAGCTAACGCAATCAAAAATGTAATAAACCCCAATAATGTAATGTTATTACAAATGATCAACCTGAAAATGTAATAAATTCTTAATAATGTAATAAAATATTACATATTATCAAACTGAAATTTTAATAAACCCCAAAAATGTAATGCTATTATAAATGATCAATCGAAAAATAAATAAATAAATTCCCTATAATGTTATAAAGGTTTAAACATTATCAACCAGAAAATGTAATGAGCCCCATTAATGTAATGTTATTACAAATGATCAGTCAAAAAAATTAACACATTCCCTATAATGTAATAAAGGTTTTAAACATTATCAACCTGAAAAAGTAATATAAATTCCCAATAATTTAATAAAATATTATGATCAAATGATCAATCTAAAAATGTAATAAATTTCAAATAATGTAATAAAAGTATTAAACATTATCAACCTGAAAACATAATAAATTCCCAATAATGTAATGTTATTACAAATTATCAACCTGAAAATGTAATAAATAAATAAATAAATAAATAAATTACCAAAAATACTATGTAATGTACAATGTAGTATATTTATCAATAATATACATATTATATTCAATATAATATTACATTCTTAGTAAAAATAAAATGTATTATGTTAACGGTCAAGACCCTAATGACATTATTAGCCTTTATTACATTTTTTAAGTACAGTTCACGATCAGAGTGTTATTATATTTAATTATTGGAAAGGTTTTGCAGTATTATGTGCTGCACACCAGAACACACCAGAATCGACACCATTTTAAAACCCGTAGCTCATTTTTTGTGCAAAACCAAAGCCAGATATTTTTACACATAAACAAAAACAACACAGGGACCTTCTGCATTTCCAGTGATGCAGAAAGTTCAGCGGTAAAATTCAAATATCTGGGGAGTGTATCGACTTCTGTTTGCTCTACCAACTGCCTTTAGCCCTTCCTGGTTAATTGCAGCTAATGCATATTTGAGAGGGGCCGGTAACCCGCTAAGCTGGAGCATTCGAGCTCTGTAGAACTTGTAGTAACATCCTTTCACATTCTGGTGCGCAGCAATACCTGCCCGTACCTGCCGGAGGAACATTCCCCCTGTTCCCCTGTGTTCATTGTCCGGCGCTGTGTTGTAATTACTGAGGTCTACTGAGGTCAGGATGTTGGAGGATCACCACCCCACCTCATCCACAACTCCACAGCTCGTCCCAAAAGTACTGATTGGATGGAGCACCACCATCCATCATTCCAGAGATCACAGATCTTCCACTGCTCCACAGCTCAATGCTGGGGACTTTATACCCCTCTAGCCCACGCCTGGCTACTCATGCTTGTGAGTCCTATTCTATTGGCAATACTTAGTCGGTCAGGGATTGTGCACAATGCTAACCTACCGCCTGCTCCAGTTTACATCTTGGCTGATCGATTCCATTCAGATCAAGGGGGAACTGATGTAGCGCTGACTATCCCTTAAAGCTATGCTGCACAGGTAGATGCATGTCTAATGGAATGTGAAAGAAAAGGCGCCTGGATGCCAAGTATGTCCCCATACAGCTGCCCTGAGGAAGCGTCCTACACGGATCCCTGTGTTTCCCTATATGGCCTATATGCAGCTGCATGGCTTCAGCACCCTGAGCCTACCATTAGTGACCCGGATCTGCTGCTGAGCAGCACTGATCAAATGCAGCATCACAGTATTTGACTAATATGCTAATGCTACTACCTTTAGATGTACGGCGAGATCGGATAGCTACAGGAACCTCCCAAACCACACATTTGTACTGTTTCTGGGATGTCCTGGTCCTGGAGGACCCCCTAGCCTGCACATTATAGTGGTTTCCTGCTCCGACACACCACCATCAGCTTGTTTTTAGCTGATTAGGGATCGGGATCAGGGCCCGGTTGCGTGAGTTGTGCCTACGTTGAAACGTAGGCTAGCTGTAGCGTAGCCAAGTGTTTACGAAGATAACTCGGCTGTACGTAGGAGCTAGTAGCTACTACCAAATTGACGGCAACCAAAACATGGCTCGTTTGGAGCACTAGATGAGCTAGATGACAGGAAGGGGGCAGCTTGCCGAGCCCGGGAATCGAACCCACAACCCTGTTATCAGTAGCCCGGCGCTCTAACCGCTCTATTTTTTTCTTCCATAGAATGTAAGAAATCTGTGCTGGTTGCCTTGGCAATGTGTTGATTGACAGGTTATACATCTGCTGTGGGCATGTAGAAGCGTCCAGGTTTACCTCAGTCGTGGATTTGTGGTGCAACCCAGTCCTGCTGCGTTGGGAGCAGAGTGAACTGTAAAGTGTGCAGGGCCGGGGGTCCTTCTGGGCCTGGGTTCTGGGGTCCTGGTTTCGGTTAGCGAGTGTGTAAACTTGGGGAGCGAGAACGTTTACCATGGAGAGGCAGCAGAGATGGCATTACTGCAGAGCTGTAGTGACGTTAGTTATCTGGGCAGTATGGCTGGGCAGTAGAGCTGTTTAGCACGAACTGGAGAAGACCACCTCTCCTTCAGGGTCTCGGTGTGGTTGTTTTGGTCCTCATCTGAGTGCGATCACACACTTAAACATGCAGGGCTGGCCACCCTTCTGGACCATTCTGGGATGCTGGTTTTCAGACTCTGGTGCTGGACGACCTCCTGCCCTGCACGTTTCAGTGGTTTCCTGCTCGAACACGCCACCTTCAGCCCAGGAAGGGCTTGTTAATCAGATGATTGGCTGGATCAGGGGTGTTGGGGCGCATGTGCAGGTCAGCAGTTACTAGCATGTCGTTCAGCTCCACCGGGGTCATATGGAAAGGAGGCAAGAGGGGTGTTTCCATGGTGACGGTGGTAGGTAGGACAGGTTGATACCTCCTGAGTGACAGATGACAAATGGAGGGGACAGAGAGTAGACGGTAGGGAAGAGGAGTGTGGTACGTCTTAATGTTCCGAGGAAGAAGAGGAAGAGGAAGAGGGAGAGAGAGAGAGAGAGGGGGGGGTCATAATATGTGCAAAGAAGTCATAAAATGAAAGAGGGGACAAAACAGTCAAACAGTCAGACAGAGACAGAAGATTAATGGACAAGAAAGAGAGAGAGAGAGAGAGAGAGAGAGAGCGAGCGTTGTAGACACGCCAAGAGGTGATAAAAATAAAAGAGATCTGAAGAGCGAGATAGAGCGAGAGAGCAAGAGAGAGAGAGAGAGTGAGAGAGAGAGAGAGAGAGAGAGAGGAAGGCGAGCGAGATAGAAAGAGAAATTGGCGAGAGAGGAAGGAAGAGACAGAAAGATGAGAGAGAGAGAGAGAGAGAGAGAGAGATACCATATGTCCAAATGTTTGTGGACACCCCTTCTAATGAATGCATTCAGCTACACACACATACACAGCTTGTGTGGTACCTACCTCTAGGGAAGTACTGCCAATAGAATAGGACTCTCTGGAGAAGATAAGCATGAACCTATTGGCACCATGCCAGCTCATGACAGGTGTGGGCTAGAGGGGTGTAAAGCCCCCCAGCATTGAGCTGTGGAGCAGTGGAAGAACTGTGTTCTCTGGAATGATGTTTGGTGCTTCATCCAATACGTTTGGGATGAGTTGGGGATGATGAGGTGGAATGGGGTGGTGAGCATCCAACATCTTGACCTCACTAATATTGCTCTTGTCA